>NC_056741.1:1464600369-1464677869 GCF_019279795.1 Protopterus annectens | reverse complement strand
CCATACCTTTATACATCATTATCGTGGTGCAAGCACTGCTAAAGGTCACTGAAAAACTGCAGAGGGCAGATATCTGGGGTCTAGTAAATCATCATTGCTTTCTTATTGCTTTTGTTGTATCTTGATTAATTTATTTATTTAGTTAGTTATTGAGAAAGTTAGTACCACTAGGTTAGTAGTCACTTTTCAGAAGAGACCTAAGGTGATATTTATATGACTAGGTGAAATTTAACCACGGCATTGAATAAGTTCTCTTATTGTTTTTGTTAGGTTCTGTGTGATTTTTTGCATCCACCTAGGCTACCACCAGCTGAAGCAGACGGGACCTTAATTTAACATTTCATCTGAAGGACAATAATATCAGGAGTTCAGCCCTCCCATCCAAGCTGTACTGCAGTGTCCACAATCGATCTACCTGGTGTGAGAATAGAATCCACAGCCTACTTCACCAAAGGTGAGCATGCTATCTGTTTTGCCACTGCCTTTGTAAGCATGGAACCCTTTGATGGAGTTATGAAACACTCAGCATAGCACCATATATTTCTGCCACCTGCTTTTTTGCTTCTTTCTCAGCTAAAGCATTTCACGGACTCTGCTCCTAATGTCTTGATTCACGAGTCAAACCTTGGCAACTGAAGATGAAGAAAGTTGTAAGAGCATATATGTTTTTCTTCTTTGCCTTTTAACAAACAGATTGTATGTTTGCAAAGAGGTTCAGTTACTTCACTGGTCAGAAGCAAAGTTGGATCATTGGTGAAATGGGATCCTAGACAGAATAATAGACCCTCCAGTCACACCATCATCACATTTCTTGGCTGTCTCTCCTTAATTAATGTGATGTCCCCCTTTCTGGACTAGTAATCAAGGAATCCTCACCACTGACACTGGAGAGGGACATTGACTTGGAAGACAAATAGATACACACAGTGTTTCCAGATACAGCTCTCTGGATCAAGCACAGTTTCCTTTAAGAGCATCCAGGGAACACACTCAGTCCATGGTCTGGGTCACTCTCTCTCTCTCTCTCTCTCTCTCTCTCTCTCTCTCTCTCTCTCTCTCTCTCTCTCTCTCTCCAGGTTCCCAATAAGACTCCACACTGGCAAAGCTGTAGAGTTGAGCCCTCAGCTGAGTGTCCAAATCAAGTCCTTCTGCATCCTGTCTGTGAAGCCAGTGCTTTGTGTCCCTTTTCTGAGTTGCTGACACGCACACTCTTTGAGATTTGATTTGCACACACACACACACACACACACACACACACACACACACACACACACACACACACACACACACACACACACACACACACACACCTGGGAAAGGCTAGCACAGATTTACTAGCTATGGCCCCTTCTGCCCAGACTATAAGGTAGTTATTGTCACCAAACACTCCAAAGCCAACTACTCTAATGCTCTTACAAGGGTACACAGTTACTGAGTGCAGTTATTACTAACACAAATTATAGTGTTTTGACCAATGCAGTAAGGCCTTCTGGAGTGGTCACAGTGTCAATGAATATAAGTGCTCTCAAAGGTTGAAATATTCTCTAAAGGACCAACCACAATGAAAAGTTTAAATAGATTTAATAATAAATAATGAAATAACATGAAAATACTAAATATCTATTTAAAATAAACACCAGAGTTTCAGCACAAGAAATATTAAAATAACAGAGATGAATAGATTCACACAAATACAGAAAAACAACTAATCTCACTATATTATCCTCACTGATCTAAAGAATTACTATTCCATGGTGACTTACTAGATCAAGGCAAGATGAAGTGGGTGACAGATCCTTCTTTGTTAGGCTACAAAAACAGACTGCTCTGTGACTTCAGTCTCATCTAGTATTAAAGCATCATTTTTGCCCTGGATTACAGAATGACATCACATACATCTGGTCATCTGACTTCGGGTTCCCATACTAGTCTGTTTTCTAGCAACTGACACAGAATTTCCCACATATGTGTCAATAATATGCACACATAGAGCTTTGCTAAGATCTGTTACAGCTTCTGGAAGTCATAAAACAATATAAAACTTCCACTCTTCCTACAGGAGCTAATAAACGATTCTCTAGCACAGACATTACATCTCTGGTTGCAATAAGAAAAGCAAGATACAATCTTTATGGCCTAAATTAAGTAATTTAATGTCATACTATTTTTCAAAAGTTAGCTGGAGCTGAGCTTAACCTCTTCTCTGGGCATATCTGGCAATACCTTACATCATCACATCTCTCCCCCTTTTGAAGACTCAAGCTAGTTCTTCAAGTGACCTTAGAGAAATATGGCTTGAGAGGAATGAGCCTGTCTGGGAATACATTAAGCCATACTCTGTCTTAAGAACCCATCTGTATTAGCATTGCTAGCCCCACTACAGTGCTGCACTGTCATGTCATATGCCTGCAACCCTAGGCTGCACCTTAGTAACTTGGCATTTTGCTGACTGGCTTGATGTAGCCATAGATTCCCCTCAGACTCCTCCTGCCTCCTACTGCAAATACTTAGCACATGAACCTTCCAATCATGGTAAGGTTTCATCGTATTAATATGATAAAATGTGTGCACCTGCCTCATGCCTAGCAGTTCTACAGTGTAGATAACATCACTGACCTTCCTTACCACATTGAGAGGTCCCTCCCACATTGTCAGGGAAGCACCTGATTCTCAAGTAAAAGAAGACTGTATACTAGAACAAAGGGTTCCAACAGTTGCAAAACTTCATCAGAGTAAACAGATTACCTGATGCACCACATATTTCAAAATGCATGACCCAATCACAGCAGAACAAGTAAATGAATACACACAATTCCATAATGAATCACGAAGAACATGTAAATAGGTATGGCAAAGGTAAAATAGTAAAAATAAAGGAAGCTCACAAGGATGAAATAAAATAAATTAAATAAATCTTCACAATCCAATCCAAATGCAAACAGGTGTGTCCTTTAACTGATTTAACTGAATTAATTCACTTGTTCTACTGTGATTGGGTCATACATATTTAAGCATGTGGTGTATCAGGTAATCTATTTACTTTGATGAAGTGCTGCAACTCTCGGAACAAAAGTGCATAGGTACTGCTTTAATAGATTACATTTTAGATGTTGCTACTTGCCCCTGTGGACATTTTCCTTATTTATCAAAAACCTAACCATAGCAGAAAAAAATACCAGTACAATATACTGATAACTCCACTCTAATATGTGCTGCTAGGACTCCAACCATGCTCCAAATACTCACCAAGAAATCCTTCAACTCCATAGAAGCATGGCTTGACAACTCCTCCTCGATCCAAAGAAACAGAACAGAGCTCTGTTTCCTCTCAAGAAAATTAGTATACTGTCATCCAACAAGACCAGCATAGAACCTTTATCCTATACCAGACTACTAGGTATAATTACAGACAACCACCTAAAATTTGATCTCCACCATCTACAAACCACAAATATAAAAGTTAAGCTGCCTTTGTAGAGTAAAACACTACATTACAAACTTGGCTGGCCACACCATAGCCACTGTTTTTGTACTCCTCACTCTGTTATATACCTCTCCTGTGCTAAACGGCTCACATCACTGCCTCTCTCTAAAACAATTAAACTGGTTTGAACTAAATAATTTTCTTTTGTACTCTCAGTTAATTACAGCCTTCAAACTACTGCACAACATTCCAATGCGTTCACTCCATCATTCTAATTTATACTACTAAGAGACCTCCACAGTCCACTGACAAATCATTACTCTCCATAACTAAACCTAACAAGAATGCAGGATACTCCCTGTATTCACACTGAATTGCTAATAGGTGGTATGACATCTCACTCCATTTAAGAACAGTCTGCAACCTGAAATATTTTAAAAGCAAATAGTAGCAACACCTGGCAGATAAATAGCTCTGTACTTACATCCCTCCCGGTTATACTGGTACTAATATAGATATATGAATATGTATTATAACTCTATCATTTACAAAATCAAAGGGACTATTATCACAACTATACTATTCCCATATCATCTCATGCCCTTTATCTTTTTTTCCTCCTTCCCTCTCCTCCTTCCTTTCTTTTAGTTTCAGTAACTCTTTATCTCACCTTCCTATGTCCTATGTTTAGAACAAGTCTTCATAGTAACAAATATTCTTAAATAAAAACCTTACAATCTATCATAGATGATATTGCACTGCATATGCCTCTCTGTATTTAACCAAAAATCATATACAACCCATGAATTTGTTAATGTTTTAATTGGAACTGTTTGTAAATGATGAAACTGAATGCAAAGATAATTTCAAACACTAGGAACAGTCCACAAAATGTAAGCAATAATACTCCCAGTTCCTAAAGCACAATTTGCCCAGCACAAAAGGCTCCAATTAAAACTCAACGTCAGGTGATACTCCAATACTCCAAAGTTTATTGCACAAAAAGGTTAAGCGCTTTGATCACTCCGTGACTTCATCAGAACACTGCTAAATGCACTCCAGACACTTTAATATGCTTCATACATCACATGACATGACACAATCAAACACCTGACATACTAATCTAATATTAAAAAAATCCTTTAAAAGTGCTAAAATACTCACTTAAAAACATTCATTGTCTTCCCCTATATTACCACACATTTAAGCATACATATATATATATATATACTTTCATACTATGTATGATTATGCATACACACCAATATATAAAACTTGTACATATTGCACACCTAATAATATAACATTTCCACAATACATACATAATAAAACATTGGTTAAATGACTTCACCTTTTATTATATCAAACTCATTTGCCTACATTCACCCGGAATTGTCCAAAATTGGTTTAATGGATATATGATCATTAATTCCCGGGTACTCAGAGGCGTTGAGTCTAATTTGCCACCTAACCTCTTTATCGCTAACTGTCTTTTTTGTATCACCCCCTCTCACATTATCATTAACCTGTTCCAAAATTCCAAATTTAAACTTCGAACATTCTTTGTTATCTTTCAAGTGTTTCCACAGGGCATTATTCTCATCTTTTTTCCTAATGCTATAATAGTGATCATAAATTCTATTACGTAGGCATCTAGTTGTCATGCCCACGTAAAAACATGGACAGTTGGTACACATAGCCAAATACACTAGATTTTTTGTCCTACAATTCCCTCTACTAAAATTAATTTTGACTTTATTATAATTTTGTAAGGATACTGTTGTACCTTCATAAATGTATTGACATTGCTGACAGGTCCCGCATTTTTTTGTTCCCATGTAAACGTTACTTGTTTTCGTATTATGTTTCCTTTCCAGTAAACATTTCATATTAGACCCATTCTTATAGACAAAATTGGGCTCCTTCCCCACTATTCTCAATACTTCACTATCAGCATTCAACACTTTCCAATTCCTCTGCACAATTTCTTTTATATCTCTACTGTATGTAGAATGCTGTAAAATACAAGCCCTCCTAAATTTTCTACTGTCTACATCTAATTCAGTTGTTTTTACCTCACTTGCTTTGTCTATGCCACATTTAATCCCCGATAGGGGCTTGTACTTATTTCCCCATTCCTTCGTAACATATTCACTTACGTCCTCAATCAAATCCATAGGGTAACCCCTCTCCCTAAACAATTCCTTTACCTTCCTCATCTCCTCCACCACTTCGGATGACGTTTCATGTGAACGAAGTATAAGTACAAGCCCCTATTGGGGATTAAATGTGGCATAGACAAAGCAAGTGAGGTAAAAACAACTGAATTAGATGTAGACAGTAGAAAATTTAGGAGGGCTTGTATTTTACAGCATTCTACATACAGTAGAGATATAAAAGAAATTGTGCAGAGGAATTGGAAAGTGTTGAATGCTGATAGTGAAGTATTGAGAATAGTGGGGAAGGAGCCCAATTTTGTCTATAAGAATGGGTCTAATATGAAATGTTTACTGGAAAGGAAACATAATACGAAAACAAGTAACGCTTACATGGGAACAAAAAATGCGGACCTGTCAGCAATGTCAATACATTTATGAAGGTACAACAGTATCCTTACAAAATTATAATAAAGTCAAAATTAATTTTAGTAGAGGGAATTGTAGGACAAAAAATTTAGTGTATTTGGCTATGTGTACCAACTGTCCATGTTTTTACGTGGCATGACAACTAGATGCCTTAATAGAATTTATGATCACTATTATAGCATTAGGAAAAAAGATGAGAATAATGCCCTGTGGAAACACTTGAAAGATAACAAAGAATGTTCGAAGTTTAAATTTGGAATTTTGGAACAGGTTAACGATAATGTGAGAGGGGGTGATACAAAAAAGACAGTTAGCGATAAAGAGGTTAGGTGGCAAATTAGACTCAACGCCTCTGAGTACCCGAGAATTAATGATCATATATCCATTAAACCAATTTTGGACAATTCCGGGTGAATGTAGGCAAATGAGTTTGATATAATAAAAGGTGAAGTCATTTAATCAATGTTTTATTATGTATGTATTGTGGAAATGTTATATTATTAGGTGTGCAATATGTACAAGTTTTATATATTGGTGCGTATGCATAATCATACATAGTATGAATGTATATATATATATATATATATATATATATGCTTAAATGTGTGGTAATATAGGGGAAGACAATTAATGTTTTTAAGTGAGTATTTTAGCACTTTTAAAGGATTTTTTTAATATTAGATTAGTATGTCAGGTGTTTGATTGTGTCATGTCATGTGATGTATGAAGCATATAAAAGTGTCTGGAGTGCATTTAGCAGTGTTCTGATGAAGTCACGGAGTGATGAAAGCGCTTAACTTTTTTGTGCAATAAACTTTGGAGTATTGGAGTATCACCTGACGTTGAGTTTTAATTGGAGCCTTTTGTGCTGGGCAAATTGTGCTTTAGGAACTGGGAGTATTATTGAATGCAAAGATATCAGAATAATGGAATTGTTGCTCATAAATGAAACTGACTGCAAGTGATGAAAAATGGAAATGATGTCCATGACACACGCACACACACACACGCCAAGATGCACGCCTGCGTGCACGCACACACATACACACACACACACACACACACACACACACACACACACACACACGCGCGCACACACACACACACACACACACACACACACACACACACACACACACACACACACACACACACACACTCTGGTTGCAAACCCTGTTGTATTACTTCATACACGTCCAATGTTTTATGTATTTGTTCATTCATTTGATCACAAGCAATAATGACTTAGAAGTCTATTTCAGCTTGCTGCTATTAGAACCATACAATGCAACCCAATGCTAACCCCATACCTTCCCAACTTCTCAAAATTAGGAACAGTTTTCAAATATTGATCTTATATACTTAGAAAGTTGGTAATATAACAGGTTTTACATTTGCAAGCATTTTCTGAAGTCTGAACACCCTATTGATATTGCATACTTAAAATAACTTAGAAAGTTAGAAAAAAACAGTACATGAGGCTATCCTCACGATTTAGTATCAAATCTTAGTAAAAGTGATATCCATGAGGGTTGACTAAATATAAACCAATCATTAATTATGAAATTTTTGAAGGAACTACCTCACATATTTCTACCCCTAGGAACGATGCATTTATTATTCCTTTCAATAATCAAGCACATGAGATAGTGAATTATGTTCATGAATTTTGGACTAGTATTATAGATACAGATGTTGAACTTTCTGACATTTTAGGAAAGGTACCCAAAATTACATTCAGCAAAGGCAAAAATTTGAAAAATATTTTTGAGACCGACTATAACAGTGAACAATTGAGGCATTCTAGGATGAGTAAGTGTGGGTCATGCCATGTATGTCAATTTATTTTTGATGGTCCCTATATTTCAATATCTAATTATGGCAAAACCTTGAAATGCCCTGGTCATTGTAACTGCAACACCAGTATGGTCGTGTATGTTGCAACATGCACTGCATGTGATGCATTTTATACAGGAAAAACTATTAGAAAACTTAAAACACATGTCACGGAACATCTAAGTGACATTAAAAGACATATATCTACTAATGCCTTATTTAATCACACCAGAATATGTAACAATTATAAGAGATTTTTGTTTTTTGTCATTGACAAGGTACCTTTCAACAAACATAAAGGTGGAGATGACAAAACGTTGTTAGAAGCAAAAGAATGTTTATGGCAACTCAGGCTTAATGCCTGTAAACAGCCAGGTTTGAATGAACAAATTGCTATTTCTAGCATATTAAAACTAAGATCACAGTTTATATAAATTTTGTTTTTATCAAAATATTTTTTGATGTTGAGTCAATGTTGATCTATGTTATTTATGACAATTACTAGTATTTATATATTTAGAAACTAACAATTTTACAGGAAACATATATATATATATTTTCAATATTGATATTATTTTTTATATTAATATTTATTTATTGTTACAACTTATTTTATTATGTAAATGCATACTTATTAGCATTTACACAATTAATTATTATATTTATTGACATATATATATATATATATATATACATAATTTTTACATATTTATTACAAACACAATTATCTACGTATTTTATTATGAGACATTTTTAAATATTTTATTTAAGCATTCTATTTTATCAACACACCATCTTTTTATGTCTATTCATAATGTCAGAATATTTACTATTTTACATCTTTTATTCTATGGATCTTTTTACACTAAATTAATGAGACTGTTTTAAACATCAAAGTTACAAATATATTTTTTATACTGCATTACTACTTCAAGTTTATTCAAGTCTTGCTCAGTAACATTTGATTGTTCATTGTACCTTTAACATGATGCTTTTTTGATGTTCTTACCATCAGCTAATTGATTGATTAATTGCTAATTGAATTACCAAAATTTGTATATAAGGGATGACAAAATTACTCATTTTGTACTCTGATGATGCCCCATCCGAGTGGGTGAAAGCGCTTAGTATTTTGGATTGTGGCAGCTATTTTATCCTTTTTCCGTTTGTGATCTGGTCTATGTTCAATAAGGGTTTTGAGAAGAATTCCAGGACTCAAGGTTTGCTGAATTTAGCTTATTAGTCTGTAATACCTTACATCATCACATCTCTCCCCCTTTTGAAGACTCAAGCTAGTTCTTCAAGTGACCTTAGAGAAATATGGCTTGAGAGGAATGAGCCTGTCTGGGAATACATTAAGCCATACTCTGTCTTAAGAACCCATCTGTATTAGCATTGCTGGCCCCACTACAGTGCTGCACTGTCATGTCATATGCCTGCAACCCTAGGCTGCACCTTAGTAACTTGGCATTTTGCTGACTGGCTTGATGTAGCCATAGATTCCCCTCAGACTCCTCCTGCCTCCTACTGCAAATACTTAGCACATGAACCTTCCAATCATGGTAAGGTTTCATCGTATTAATATGGTAAAATGTGTGCACCTGCCTCATGCCTAGCAATTCTACAGTGTAGATAACATCACTGACCTTCCTTACCACATTGAGAGGTCCCTCCCACATTGTCAGGGAAGCACCTGATTCTCAAGTAAAAGAAGACTCTGTATACTAGAACAAAGGGTTCCAACAGTTGCAAAACTTCATCAGAGTAAACAGATTACCTGATGCACCACATATTTCAAAATGCATGACCCAATCACAGCAGAACAAGTAAATGAATACACACAATTCCATAATGAATCAAGAAAAACATGTAAATAGGTAGGGCAAAGGTAAAATAGTAAAAATAAAGGAAGCTCACAAGGATGAAATAAAATAAATTAAATAAATCTTCACAATCCAATGCAAATGCACACAGGTGTGTCCTTTAACTGATTTAACTGAATTAATTCACTTGTTCTACTGTGATTGGGTCATACATATTTAAGCATGTGGTGTATCAGGTAATCTATTTACTTTGATGAAGTGCTGCAACTCTCGGAACAAAAGTGCATAGGTACTGCTTTAATAGATTACATTTTAGATGTTGCTATTTGCCCCTGTGGACATTTTCCTTATTTATTAAAAACCTAACCATAGCAGACAAAAATACCAGTACAATATACTGATAACTCCACTCTAATATGTGCTGCTAGGACTCCAACCATGCTCCAAATACTCACCAAGAAATCCTTCAACTCCATAGAAGCATGGCTTGACAACTCCTCCTCGATCCAAAGAAACAGAACAGAGCTCTGTTTCCTCTCAAGAAAATTAGTATACTGTCATCCAACAAGACCAGCATAGAACCTTTATCCTATACCAGACTACTAGGTATAATTACAGACAACCACCTAAAATTTGATCTCCACCATCTGCAAACCACAAATATAAAAGTTAAGCTGCCTTTGTAGAGTAAAACACTACATTACAAACTTGGCTGGCCACACCGTAGCCACTGTTTTTGTACTCCTCACTCTGTTATATACCTCTCCTGTGCTAAACGGCTCACATCACTGCCTCTCTCTAAAACAATTAAACTGGTTTGAACTAAATAATTTTCTTTTGTACTCTCAGTTAATTACAGCCTTCAAACTACTGCACAACATTCCAATGTGTTCACTCCATCATTCTAATTTATACTACTAAGAGACCTCCACAGTCCACTGACAAATCATTACTCTCCATAACTAAACCTAACAAGAATGCAGGATACTCCCTGTATTCACACTGAATTGCTAATAGGTGGTATGACATCTCACTCCATTTAAGAACAGTCTGCAACCTGAAATATTTTAAAAGCAAATAGTAGCAATACCTGGCAGATAAATAGCTCTGTACTTACATCCCTCCTGGTTATACTGGTACTAATATAGATATATGAATATGTATTATAACTCTATCATTTACAAAATCAAAGGGACTATTATCACAACTATACTATTCCCATATCATCTCATGCCCTTTATCTTTTTTTCCTCCTTCCCTCTCCTCCTTCCTTTCTTTTAGTTTCAGTAACTCTTTATCTCACCTTCCTATGTCCTATATTTAGAACAAGTCTTCATAGTAACAAATATTCTTAAATAAAAACCTTACAATCTATCATAGATGATATTGCACTGCATATGCCTCTCTGTATTTAACCAAAAATCATATACAACCCATGAATTTGTTAATGTTTTAATTGGAACTGTTTGTAAATGATGAAACTGAATGCAAAGATAATTCCAAACACTAGGAACAGTCCACAAAATGTAAGCAATAATACTCCCAGTTCCTAAAGCACAATTTGCCCAGCACAAAAGGCTCCAATTAAAACTCAACGTCAGGTGATACTCCAATACTCCAAAGTTTATTGCACAAAAAGGTTAAGCGCTTTCATCACTCCGTGACTTCATCAGAACACTGCTAAATGCACTCCAGACACTTTAATATGCTTCATACATCACATGACATGACACAATCAAACACCTGACATACTAATCTAATATTAAAAAATCCTTTAAAAGTGCTAAAATACTCACTTAAAAACATTCATTGTCTTCCCCTATATTACCACACATTTAAGCATACATATATATATATATATATATATATATATATATACATTCATACTATGTATGATTATGCATACGCACCAATATATAAAACTTGTACATATTGCACACCTAATAATATAACATTTCCACAATACATACATAATAAAACATTGGTTAAATGACTTCACCTTTTATTATATCAAACTCATTTGCCTACATTCACCCGGAATTGTCCAAAATTGGTTTAATGGATATATGATCATTAATTCCCGGGTACTCAGAGGCGTTGAGTCTAATTTGCCACCTAACCTCTTTATCGCTAACTGTCTTTTTTGTATCACCCCCTCTCACATTATCATTAACCTGTTCCAAAATTCCAAATTTAAACTTTGAACATTCTTTGTTATCTTTCAAGTGTTTCCACAGGGCATTATTCTCATCTTTTTTCCTAATGCTATAATAGTGATCATAAATTCTATTATGTAGGCATCTAGTTGTCATGCCCACGTAAAAACATGGACAGTTGGTACACATAGCCAAATACACTAGATTTTTTGTCCTACAATTCCCTCTACTAAAACTAATTTTGACTTTATTGTACTTTTGTAAGGATACAGTTGTACCTTCATAAATGTATTGGCATTGCTGACAGGTCCAGCATTTTTTTGTTCCCATGTAAACGTTACTTGTTTTCTTATTATGTTTCCTTTCCAGTAAACATTTCATATTAGACCCATTCTTATAGACAAAATTGGGCTCCTTCCCCACTATTCTCAATACTTCACTATCAGCATTCAACACTTTCCAATTCCTCTGCACAATTTCTTTTATATCTCTACTGTATGTATAATGCTGTAAAATACAAGCCCTCCTAAATTTTCTACTGTCTACATCTAATTCAGTTGTTTTTACCTCACTTGCTTTGTCTATGCCACATTTAATCCCCAATAGGGGCTTGTACTTATTTCCCCATTCCTTCGTAACATATTCACTTACGTCCACAATCAAATCCATAGGGTAACCCCTCTCCCTAAAAAATTCCTTTACCTTCCTCATCTCCTCCACCACTTCGGATGACGTCTCATGTGAACGAAGTATAAGTACAAGCCCCTATTGGGGATTAAATGTGGCATAGACAAAGCAAGTGAGGTAAAAACAACTGAATTAGATGTAGACAGTAGAAAATTTAGGAGGGCTTGTATTTTACAGTATTCTACATACAGTAGAGATATAAAAGAAATTGTGCAGAGGAATTGGAAAGTGTTGAATGCTGATAGTGAAGTATTGAGAATAGTGGGGAAGGAGCCCAATTTTGTCTATAAGAATGGGTCTAATATGAAATGTTTACTGAAAGGAAACATAATAAGAAAACAAGTAACATTTACATGGGAACAAAAAATGCGGACCTGTCAGCAATGTCAATACATTTATGAAGGTACAACAGTATCCTTACAAAACTATAACAAAGTGAAAATTAGTTTTAGTAGAGGGAATTGTAGGACAAAAAATCTAGTGTATTTGGCTATGTGTACTAACTGTCCGTGTTTTTCCGTGGGCAAGACAACTAGATGCTTACGTAATAGAATTTATGATCACTATTATAGCATTAGAAAAAAAGATGAGAATAATGCCCTGTGGAAACACTTGAAAGATAATAAAGAATGCTCGAAGTTTAAATTTGGAATTTTGGAACAGGTTAACGATAACGTGAGAGGGGGTGATACAAAAAAGACAGTTAGCGATAAAGAGGTTAGGTGGCAAATTAGACTCAACGCCTCTGAGTACCCGGGAATTAATGATCATATATCCATTAAACCAATTTTGGACAATTCCGGGTGAATGTAGGCAAATGAGTTTGATATAATAAAAGGTGAAGTCATTTAACCAATGTTTTATTATGTATGTATTGTGGAAATGTTATATTATTAGGTGTGCAATATGTACAAGTTTTATATATTGGTGCGTATGCATAATCATACATAATGAATGTATATATATATATATATATATGTATGCTTAAATGTGTGGCAATATAGGGGAAGACAATGAATGTTTTTAAGTGAGTATTTTAGCACTTTTAAAGGATTTTAATATTAGATTAGTATGTCAGGTGTTTGATTGTGTCATGTCATGTGATGTATGAAGCATATAAAAGTGTCTGGAGTGCATTTAGCAGTGTTCTGATGAAGTCACGGAGTGATGAAAGCGCTTAACCTTTTTGTGCAATAAACTTTGGAGTATTGGAGTATCACCTGACGTTGAGTTTTAATTGGAGCCTTTTGTGCTGGGCAAATTGTGCTTTAGGAACTGGGAGTATTATTGAATGCAAAGATATCAGAATAATGGAATTGTTGCTCATAAATGAAACTGACTGCAAGTGATGAAAAATGGAAATGATGTCCATGACACACGCACACACACACACGCGCATGCACGCCTGCGTGCACGCACACACATACACACACACACACACACACACACACACACACACACACACACACACACACACACACACACACACACACACACACACACTCTGGTTGCAAACCCTGTTGTATTACTTCATACACGTCCAATGTTTTATGTATTTGTTCATTCATTTGATCACAAGCAATAATGACTTAGAAGTCTATTTCAGCTTGCTGCTATTAGAACCATACAATGCAATCCATTGCTAACCCCATACCTTCCCAACTTCTCAAAATTAGGAACAGTTTTCAAATATTGATCTTATATACTTAGAAAGTTGGTAATATAACAGGTTTTACATTTGCAAGCATTTTCTGAAGTCTGAACACCCTATGTTTGTCCTTATCTAGTGAATGCAGTCCGTAAGACTTCACCAGATAATCACACATCTTGTGAGGAACAGATCACAAATATAAAGAACAAAAAACAGTCACCATTGAAAAATATGCCCTCTACATGCACACATCAGCTTCAATCAGTTGTATGACTGCATACCTCAGATATCTGCTTCAGATCAAGAGAATTAATAAGTTAAATAATGATCCAAAAATGTATCTCAGCTCTCTGTTGTCAGAATCATAATGTGATTACACAAAGCAGTTTAAGAGCTGAAACCTTTAAGTGCCACACAATGCTAATTTGCTGAAAAGTTAACACAACAACAGGTGAACATGCATTTTTCGATCAATAGCTATGAAACCAAGACTGCCATTGTTGACTAACTGTAATCTTCAGTGAGTTACCAGAAATAAAGAAGGTAGCAATGAAAATGGCATAACTATGATTTAAAATGTGAGATAAGAGACAGACTGATATAATTCATATAAAACATTAAAAGAACAAAATGATTTGCATCAGCATTCATTTCTGAACTAGAACTATGCAATACTAATGACTGGCATTGCTGACTGACTGACTGTACTGTTCAATTATTTAGCAAAAAATGAAGAAGTTGACAAAGTTCTGTCAATTAGTGCAGAGAATTAAGGTTTGAGCTCTAAATGAGCTGCTTCTGGCATGAAGGATACATACTTTGAACTTTTCTACCTCCATTTGCTTATTTTGTGACTCTCATCAAGTCTTATAAACAGACAGTGTTCCAGAAGAGTTGATTTTACCTGTTCTAGCAAATATGAGGCAAAACACAAGCACACACATGTTTTTGTTTCACTGGCATGTGCCATGAATATGAAACATTATGTATCAGTGATTTGACTGATTACAGAAGATATCCGACTGCAATGTACATATGCAGTCTGTTTGACTCGAAACATCAGCATGTGCACACACACACACACACACACACACACACACACACACACACACACACACACACACACACACACACACACACACACCATCTGTGTCCACACCATTGTATCGAAGTTGGTGATTACTGCAAATAGAATGATTTGCTGTCTGCAAAACTGTAGGAATGCTCATAGTACATAAGTTCTGCAAAAACTGGATGGAGGGTGTACTGTGAGATACAGCCAACATGAAGTTTGTTCTTAACTTTTATCCATGGCATGTTGTGTTGATCTAGCTTTTCCACTCCTCTGTTTGCATGACAACAGCTCCAGGAAGTCTCTGTCATTGACTCAGTCCATGAGTTTTCGCCCTTTATGAAATCTTTAAATTATAGTGTTAAACTTCACTGACTGAAATCTTCTTCAGAGAGAAGCCATATCTGGTTTCATGGAATAAGAGATGGAGGTACACAAGGGCATGAACTACTGTATAGATACAACTTATTAAAATTAGATACTTTCTTCAGTCTCTGTTTCCTTATCAATATAGTCCTTCATATATATACATGTATATATATATATATATATATATATATATATATATATATATATATATATATATATATATACTGTATATAGGTTTACTGTCAATTTACAGAATTACACTTGGAGGAGTTATCGTATCATTGACTCACTTCCGAGAAAAGTTGTAATGCTGTTTTCCAGTATACATGAAATAAATACCAAACTTCACATTCCGTACAGCTTTGAACCTAGGGGCATTAATATGGGTATCGGTGTTCGCCATTGTCGTCCTTCGGTTTTTGGACTTCACACAAGTTGGAATCGACCAAGTGTGATTCTGTTAAATGACAGTAAACCATACACATATATATATATATATATATATATATATATATATATATATATATATACATACACATATCTGTATATGTAGACAGATAGATATAGATAGATGAAACTGATCATAGGATCATAGGAAATTACTAGATTATAGGCCCTGAGGCCCTTTCAATCCTAACCAAGAACTTAGTACGTGTTCCGACAAGTCAGCACCCGATGCCCCTGGCTAGCAGGGACACAGGTGGAATCAGGGTGTATTTTCTGTTCCCTATCCAGTTATCTAGGTTGTACTTAAAAAGAGTTAATGAGGTACTCTGCTTGATGTGGAGAGACAGTCTATTCCACAGAAGGAGGAGTCTCTGGGACACAGATCGGTCCTGCCCACAAGTCCTATTGATGTCACAGACCAGGTTGAAGATGTGCGCATTACTCAAGCAGGGCTTGACTTGTAGGAGGGGTCTAAGACTGCTTTGTATGTCTGACAGAGGTTACTTCTGAAGAGCCTGTATGATACTGAGTAGAGGGACAGGGCTTTTAGCCTATCTGTGTAGGGTAGATGTTTGAAGCCCTGGATTCTCCTGGTGTGGATCCTTTGAGGTCTCTCCATCTGCTGTATGTACTTTGTGAGGTACATGCCAAAAGGGGGCATTGTATTCAATAATGGCTCTTATAAGTGAAGAATACAGGGATGTTATGACCTCCTTGTCTCTGGATGAGATACCCTTAATAATGAGATGGGTCATGTAGAAAGCTTTCTGTACAATGGAGGCAATATGGTGATCAAACATCAGTTTGCTATCAACCTGGGTGCCTAAGTCCTCACAACTGGTTTTCATATTTAGACTTTGTTATTAATGTGATAATTTGTGGGGACATCACTGTCCCCACATGGGATGATAATGCATTTTTAGGTATTCAGTTTAGGGCCATGTTTCTGGGCCAGTCATTTGTTTGGGTGAGACCCTCTTGAAGGATGCCAACATCACTAGGGGAATTGATGCCAACACCCAGCTTACAATTATTTGCAAACTTGGTCAGCCATTGTTTTGGCCTGCACCACAGAAAAGTATATGCCAAACAACAGAGGCCCCAAGACTTATCCATGGAGTACAATCATTATGGCCCGGGTTTACTATTGAGGTTGCTTCCTTATTTTGACTAGGTGGGTTCTATCAGTGAGCCCAGATTGCTACCCATCTGGTAACATATGGACTGATGATGCCTAGTTGAGTGAGTTTATCTGTTATACCCTAGTGGGGAATGGTATCAAAGGCTTTGGATTTGGGTCAAGGTAGGTTGAGTGCACCATCTTCCCCTCATCCATGCCTTTGGTTTACTATCTCCAAAGAAGTCCACTCAGATTTGCTTGAGCATGACCTCCCTTTGATGAAATCCAAGAAGCTGAGTGGGTTTGAGTATTTGGAGGTTGCCAATGTCCCTATTAATGGCGTCCATGCTAATCCATTCTACGGCCTTGCAGATCAGGCTAGTTAGGCTGATGGGGGCTATAGTTTCCTTGGATCGGTTGGATGCTCCACCTTTGTGCAAAAGGATGACAGTGGCTGTCCTCCACTCAGCTGGAATGAAGCTGGTACTCATGCTTTAGTTGAATAGGGTGCCTAATGGTGCTGAAAGTTCCTGCCTGAGTTCATGGTAGGATGCAGCCTGGGATGTTGTCAGGTCCCATGGAGTCTGTATTTGTTGCCTTTGAGAGGGCAGTGTTGACTTGCTCCATAGTGCTCTTATTTGCTTGTTCGAGGCTAAGGAGAGATTGCTTCCAATTAGGCATGTGTTCCTTCTTGTTCAAGGACAGATTTTTTTTTATTTTATTATAGAGTTTATTTTATTAAGATGTCCCTGGACAGGTTTACTCCTCTCCTTGGGGAGGAGGATTTCATCCTGTCAGATATTCCTGATTCCACACAGCTATATAAATGCTCATATAGCACTTTGGTGTAGATTTGGACATATATGCCAGTTCCTATGGAGGGTAGGAGGCTGTGAAATGGTTTTAAATCTTTGCTCAGGAGGCTGGAATCCAGCTTTGGTGAATTTTTTTTGTTTGACTCTAGCTAGGGGTACTGGGAAGATGCTGGACTTTGAAACTAACTGTTCTGTGAGTCGGATCTTACCAGGTAGGATGACACTGTAAGAATGCTGCAGTGAAAGTTTACTCATGTCGGTCAGTAACAAGTCCAAGATATTATCACCTCTTGTGGGGAGTGTCAACCAGCTGGTCAAGGCATTTGCATTAATGAAATCAAGGCATCACTGGGCATTTGTGTTTTGGCATGAGTATTTCTTCCAGTCTGTGGTTACTGCATAGATTAAAGTCTCCCAGGATCAGGGTAAAGGCTGAGATAGACTCAAAGAGGTCCAGATAGGAGAAGTAGGCATCTTGAGTCAAAGTTGAGAGCCTGTAGCTAGCTATGAGAAGTTTGAATAGGGGGTCTTATCAATGGTTAACTGCAACTGGACTATCTTCTGTGTGTCATACTGTTTGACCAGCTTAGATGTGTATATTTCTTTAATATATATATTGCATCTCCACCTTCTTTTGGCTGCCCATGGTTTGGGGTCTGAGTGTATGATAGGAGAGGGAATAAACCTGGTATGGCTGGGGTGTTCTCTCACAGCTTTGAACCAGGTTCCTGTGACTCACACAAAAAATATCAGCATCCTCCAAGGGTTAAGAATGCTTGCAATGAGTGGGGTTTCATGTTTAGACTCCTAGCATTTAGCAGCATAGGTTCATGGAAGTTTGGTACATAGGTTGGCACTAGGCTATCAGCCCTAGGAGCCTATACAAGCTTTCTAGCCACAACAATTCCCCTGGCTATTTCTTCCCACACTATTTACTTCCCCAAAAAACATGGACAGTTGGTACACATAGCCAAATACACTAGATTTTTTGTCCTACAATTCCCTCTACAAAAACTAATTTTGACTTTATTGTACTTTTGTAAGGATACAGTTGTACCTTCATAAATGTATTGGCATTGCTGACAGGTCCAGCATTTTTTGTTCCCATGTAAAAGCGTTACTTATATTCTTATTATATTTCCTTTCCAGTAGACATTTCATATTAGATCCATTCTTATAGACAAAGTTGGGCTCCTTCCCAACTATTCTCAACACTTCACTATCAGCATTCAACACTTTCCAATTCCTCTGCACAATATCTTTTATGTGTCTACTGTATGTGGAATGCTGTAAAATACAAGCCCTCCTAAATTTTCTACTATCTGCATCTAATTCAGTTGTTTTGACCTCGCTTACTATGTCTGTACCATATCTATTCCCCAAAAGAGGCTTGTACTTATTTCCCCATTCCTTCGTCATATATTCACTTGCGTCCTCAATCAAATCCATAGGGTAACCCCTCTCGCTAAAAAATTCTTTTACCTTCCTCATCTCCTCCACCACTTCGGATGACGTCTCATGTGAACGAAGTATAAGTACAAGCCCCTATTGGGGATTAAATGTGGCATAGACAAAGCAAGTGAGGTAAAAACAACTGAATTAGATGTAGACAGTAGAAAATTTAGGAGGGCTTGTATTTTACAGTATTCTACATACAGTAGAGATATAAAAGAAATTGTGCAGAGGAATTGGAAAGTGTTGAATGCTGATAGTGAAGTATTGAGAATAGTGGGGAAGGAGCCCAATTTTGTCTATAAGAATGGGTCTAATATGAAATGTTTACTGGAAAGGAAACATAATAAGAAAACAAGTAACATTTACATGGGAACAAAAAAATGCGGGACCTGTCAGCAATGTCAATACATTTATGAAGGTACAACAGTATCCTTACAAAATTATAATAAAGTCAAAATTAATTTTAGTAGAGGGAATTATAGGACAAAAAATTTAGTGTATTTGGCTATGTGTACCAACTGTCCATGTTTTTACGTGGGCATGACAACTAGATGCCTACGTAATAGAATTTATGATCACTATTATAGCATTAGGAAAAAAGATGAGAATAATGCCCTGTGGAAACACTTGAAAGATAACAAAGAATGTTCGAAGTTTAAATTTGGAATTTTGGAACAGGTTAACGATAATGTGAGAGGGGGTGATACAAAAAAGACAGTTAGCGATAAAGAGGTTAGGTGGCAAATTAGACTCAACGCCTCTGAGTACCCGGGAATTAATGATCATATATCCATTAAACCAATTTTGGACAATTCCGGGTGAATGTAGGCAAATGAGTTTGATATAATAAAAGGTGAAGTCATTTAACCAATGTTTTATTATGTATGTATCGTGGAAATGTTATATTATTAGGTGTGCAATATGTACAAGTTTTATATATTGGTGCGTATGCATAATCATACATAGTATGAATGTATATATATATATATATATATGTATGCTTAAATGTGTGGCAATATAGGGGAAGACAATGAATGTTTTTAAGTGAGTATTTTAGCACTTTTAAAGGATTTTTTTAATATTAGATTAGTATGTCAGGTGTTTGATTGTGTCATGTCATGTGATGTATGAAGCATATAAAAGTGTCTGGAGTGCATTTAGCAGTGTTCTGATGAAGTCACGGAGTGATGAAAGCGCTTAACCTTTTTGTGCAATAAACTTTGGAGTATTGGAGTATCACCTGACGTTGAGTTTTAATTGGAGCCTTTTGTGCTGGGCAAATTGTGCTTTAGGAACTGGGAGTATTATTGAATGCAAAGATATCAGAATAATGGAATTGTTGCTCATAAATGAAACTGACTGCAAGTGATGAAAAATGGAAATGATGTCCATGACACACGCACACACACACACGCAGCATGCACGCCTGCGTGCTACACACACACACACACACACACACACACACACAGACACACACACGCACACACACACACACACACACACACACACACACACACACACACACACACTCTGGTTGCAAACCCTGTTGTATTACTTCATACCGTCCAATGTTTTATGTATTTGTTCATTCATTTGATCACAAGCAATAATGACTTAGAAGTCTATTTCAGCTTGCTGCTATTAGAACCATACAATGCAACCCAATGCTAACCCCATACCTTCCCAACTTCTCAAAATTAGGAACAGTTTTCAAATATTGATCTTATATACTTAGAAAGTTGGTAATATAACAGGTTTTACATTTGCAAGCATTTTCTGAAGTCTGAACACCCTATGTTTGTCCTTATCTAGTGAATGCAGTCCGTAAGACTTCACCAGATAATCACACATCTTGTGAGGAACAGATCACAAATATAAAGAACAAAAAACAGTCACCATTGAAAAATATGCCCTCTACATGCACACATCAGCTTCAATCAGTTGTATGACTGCATACCTCAGATATCTGCTTCAGATCAAGAGAATTAATAAGTTAAATAATGATCCAAAAATGTATCTCAGCTCTCTGTTGTCAGAATCATAATGTGATTACACAAAGCAGTTTAAGAGCTGAAACCTTTAAGTGCCACACAATGCTAATTTGCTGAAAAGTTAACACAACAACAGGTGAACATGCATTTTTCCGATCAATAGCTACGAAACCAAGACTGCCATTGTTGACTAACTGTAATCTTCAGTGAGTTACCAGAAATAAAGAAGGTAGCAATGAAAATGGCATAACTATGATTTAAAATGTGAGATAAGAGACAGACTGATATAATTCATATAAAACATTAAAAGAACAAAATGATTTGCATCAGCATTCATTTCTGAACTAGAACTATGCAATACTAATGACTGGCATTGCTGACTGACTGACTGTACTGTTCAATTATTTAGCAAAAAATGAAGAAGTTGACAAAGTTCTGTCAATTAGTGCAGAGAATTAAGGTTTGAGCTCTAAATGAGCTGCTTCTGGCATGAAGGATACATACTTTGAACTTTTCTACCTCCATGTGCTTACTTTGTGACTCTCATCAAGTCTTATAAACAGACAGTGTTCCAGAAGAGTTGATTTTACCTGTTCTAGCAAATATGAGGCAAAACACAAGCACACACATGTTTTTGTTTCACTGGCATGTGCCATGAATATGAAACATTATGTATCAGTGATTTGACTGATTACAGAAGATATCCGACTGCAATGTACATATGCAGTCTGTTTGACTCGAAACATCAGCATGTGCACACACACACATACACACACACACACACACTCACACACACACACACACACACACACACACACACACACACACACACACACCATCTGTGTCCACACCATTGTATCGAAGTTGGTGATTACTGCAAATAGAATGATTTGCTGTCTGCAAAACTGTAGGAATGCTCATAGTACATAAGTTCTGCAAAAACTGGATGGAGGGTGTACTGTGAGATACAGCCAACATGAAGTTTGTTCTTAACTTTTATCCATGGCATGTTGTGTTGATCTAGCTTTTCCACTCCTCTGTTTGCATGACAACAGCTCCAGGAAGTCTCTGTCATTGACTCAGTCCATGAGTTTTCGCCCTTTATGAAATCTTTAAATTATAGTGTTAAACTTCACTGACTGAAATCTTCTTCAGAGAGAAGCCATATCTGGTTTCATGGAATAAGAGATGGAGGTACACAAGGGCATGAACTACTGTATAGATACAACTTATTAAAATTAGATACTTTCTTCAGTCTCTGTTTCCTTATCAATATAGTCCTTCATATATATACATGTATATATATATATATATATATATATATATATATATATATATATATATATATATATATATATATATATATATATATATATATATATATATATATATATATATATATATATACTGTATATAGGTTTACTGTCAATTTACAGAATTACACTTGGAGGAGTTATCGTATCATTGACTCACTTCGAGAAAAGTTGTAATGCTGTTTTCCAGTATACATGAAATAAATACCAAACTTCACATTCCGTACAGCTTTGAACCTAGGGGCATTAATATGGGTATCGGTGTTCGCCATTGTCGTCCTTCGGTTTTTGGACTTCACACAAGTTGGAATCGACCAAGTGTGATTCTGTTAAATGACAGTAAACCATACACATATATATATATATATATATATATATATATATATATATATATATATATACATACACATATCTGTATATGTAGACAGATAGATATAGATAGATGAAACTGATCATAGGATCATAGGAAATTACTAGATTATAGGCCCTGAGGCCCTTTCATTCCTAACCAAGAACTTAGTACATGTTCCGACAAGTCAGCACCCGATGCCCCTGGCTAGCAGGGATACAGGTGGAATCCCAGGGGTGTATTTTCTGTTCCCTATCCAGTTATCTAGGTTGTACTTAAAAAGAGTTAATGAGGTACTCTGCTTGATGTGGAGAGACAGTCTATTCCACAGAAGGGGGAGTCTCTGGGACACAGATCGGTCCTGCCCACAAATTCTATTGATGTCACAGACCAGGTTGAAGTTGTGCGCATTACTCAAGCAGGGCTTGACTTGTAGGAGGGGTCTAAGACTGCTTTGTATGTCTGACAGAGGTTACTTCTGAAGAGCCTGTATGAGACTGAGTAGAGGGACAGGGCTTTTAGCCTATCTGTGTAGGGTAGATGTTTGAAGCCCTGGATTCTCCTGGTGTGGATCCTTTGAGGTCTCTCCATCTGCTGTATGTACTTTGTGAGGTACATGCCAAAAGGGGGCATTGTATTCAATAATGGCTCTTATAAGGGAAGAATACAGGGATGTTATGACCTCCTTGTCTCTGGATGAGATACCCTTAATAATGAGATGGGTCATGTAGAAAGCTTTCTGTACAATGGAGGCAATATGGTGATCAAACGTCAGTTTGCTATCAACCTGGGTGCCTAAGTCCCTCACAACTGGTTTCATATTTAGGACTTTGTTATTAATGTGATAATTTGTGGGGACATCACTGTCCCCACATGGGATGATAATGCATTTTTAGGTATTCAGTTTAGGGCCATGTTTCTGGGCCAGTCATTTGTTTGGGTGAGACCCTCTTGAAGGATGCCAACATCACTAGGGGAATTGATGCCAACACCCAGCTTACAATTATTTGCAAACTTGGTCAGCCATTGTTTTGGCCTGCCCCACAGAAAAGTATATGCCAAACAACAGAGGCCCCAAGACTTATCCATGGAGTACACCGCTCATTATGGCCCGGGTTTACTATTTGAGGTTGCTTCCCCTATTTTGACTAGGAGGGTTCTATCAGTGAGCCAGATTGCTACCCATCTGGTAACATATGGACTGATGCCTAGTTGAGTGAGTTTATCTGTTATACCCTAGTGGGGAATGGTATCAAAGGCTTTGGTTAGGTCAAGGTAGGTTGAGTGCACCATCTTCCCCTCATCCATGCCTTTGGTTACTATCTCAAAGAAGTCACTCAGATTTAGCAGGCATGACCTCCCTTTGATGAAATCAAGCTGAGTGGGTTTGAGTATTTGGAGGTTGCCAATGTCCCTATTAATGACGTCCATGCTAATCCATTCCATGGCCTTGCAGATCAGGCTAGTTAGGCTGATGGGGCTATAATTTCCTGGATCGGTGGATGCTCCACCTTTGTGCAAAAGGATGACAGTGGCTGTCCTCCACTCAGCTGGAATGAAGCTGGTACTCATGCTTTGGTTGAATAGGGTGCCTAATGGTGCTGAAAGTTCCTGCCTGAGTTCATGTAGGATGCAGCCTGGGATGTTATCAGGTCCCATGGAGGCTGCATTTGTTGCCTTTGAGAGGGCAGTGTTGACTTGCTCCATAGTGCTCTTATTTGCTTGTTCAGGCTAAGGAGAGATTGCTTCCAATTAGGCATGTGTTCCTTCTTGTTCAAGGACAGATTTTTTTTTTTATTTTATTATAGAGTTTATTTATTGAAGATGTCCCCTGGACAGGTTTACTCCTCCTTGGGGAGGAGGATTTCATCCTGTCAGATATTCCTGATTCCACACAGCTATATAAATGCTCATATAGCACTTTGGTGTAGATTTGGACATATATGCCAGTTCCTATGGAGGGGTAGGAGGCTGTGAAATGGTTTAAATCTTTGCTCAGGAGGCTGGAATCAGCTTTGGTGAATTTTTTTTTGTTTGACTCTAGCTAGGGGTACTGGGAGAGATGCTGACTTTGAAACTAACTGTTCTGTGGTCGGATCTTACCAGGTAGGATGACACTGTAAGAATGCTGCAGTGGTTACTCATGTCGGTCAGTAACAAGTCCAAGATATTATCACCTCTTGTGGGGGTGTCAACCAGCTGGTCCAAGGCATTTGCATTAATGAAATCAAGGCATCACTGGGCATTTGTGTTTTGGCATGAGTATTTCTTCCAGTCTGTGGTTGCATAGTTAAAGTCTCCCAGGATCAGGGTAAAGGCTGAATCTTGATAGACTCAAAGAGGTCCAGATAGGAGAAGTAGGCATCTTGAGTCAAAGTTGGGGGCCTGTAGCTAGCTATGATTTGAATAGGGGTCTTATCAATGGTTAACTGCAACTGGACTATCTTCTGTGTGTCATACTGTTTGACCAGCTTAGATGTGTATATTTCTTTAATATATATATTGCATCTCCACCTTCTTTTGCTTTGCTGCCCATGGTTTGGGGTCTGAGTGTATGATAGGAAGATAAACCTGGTATGGCTGGGGTGTTCTCCACAGCTTTGAACCAGGTTCCTGTGACTGCACAAATATCAGCATCCTCCAAGGGTTAGGAATGCTTGCAATGAGTGGGGTTTCATGTTTAGACTCCTAGCATTTCGCAGCATAGGTTCATAGGTTGGTACATAGGTTGGCACTAGGCTATCAGCCCTAGGGCCTATACAAGCCTAGCCACAACAATTCCCTGGCTATTTCTTCCCACACTATTTACTTCCCTGGACCCCTGTCTAGCAGGGTGACTGACGTGATCCCCGGGATGTATTTCCTTTCTCTCATACAATCGTCAAGGTTCCTTTTGAAGAGGGCCAAAGAGGCACTCTGCTTGACATGTATGGGCAATCTATTCCAGAGTCTGGGGAGTTTCTGGGTCAGGAACCTATCCCTCCAGCATGCTTTGTTTATTGTGATGACAAGGTTTAGATCCCTGGAGCATGTGGCTCTGAGGGATTGGGATTTCTTTAAGTGTAGCATGTCCAACAGCTCTGGGTTTGACATGGCCTTGTATGTTAAGCAGAGATCGCCTCTGAGTAGAAGATATGCGACAGTGTATAGCTGGAGTTTTTTAAGGCAGTCAGCTTAGGGCATCTGCTTTAGGCCTGTGATTCTTTTAGTGAGGTATTTCTACGGCCTTTTCAGTTGTTGCAGATGTCTTGAGATGTACATACCAAACGGGGCGTTGTATTCTATAATGGGTCTAATGAGGGATGAGTACAGTGGGACAATGACCTCCTTTTTTCTGGATGAAAAGCCCTTAGTGATGAGGTGTGCCACATAGAAGGATTTCCTAACTGTTGTGGCGATGTGGTTATTGAAGGTGAGACCACTGCCACCTGTGTCCCTAAGTCTTTTATCACACGTTCGATGTTTAGTGTACTGCCACGTATATGGTAATTCATGGATACATGTTTTTTTCCCAAAGGGGATAACTATACATTTCTTGGCACTGAGTTTGAGCCCATGGCTCTGGCACCAAGCATCTGTTTCTGTAAGACCCTTTTGTAGAGTATCCACATCATTTGGGGATTCAATAATGGCTTCCAGTTTGCAGTCATCTGCGAACTTTGTTAGCCAGAGTCCCTTAGTGTTGGCCTGTACTTCAGTGAAGTAGATGCCAAACAAGATAGGTCCCAGGACTGAACCCTGAGGTACTCCACTTGTCACTTGTCTGGAGCTGGATTTGGAGTCGGCTACTTTTACAGTGTGGGTTCTATCAGTAAGCCAGTTAGCAACCCATTGGGTGATGTAGGGATTAATGCCCAGCTTAGTAAGTTTATCTATGATTCCAGACTGTGGGACGGTGTCAAAGGCCATGGCCAGGTCTAGATAGGCTGTGTGGACCACCTTACCCTTGTCCATGGCTCTCGAGACTAATTTGAAGAAGTCAGTCTGGTTCAGGAGACAAGATTGGCCCTTCACGAACCCAAACTGGTTGGGATCCGGTGTTTGAAGGTTGCCAATGTCTTTGTTTATAAGTTCCATGATAATACGCTCCATGGCCTTGCAGATAAGGCTCGTCAGACTGATGGGACGGTAGTGTGGGATACCTGTAGCTCTGCGCCACTCAGTGGGCATGACACCTGAGGTGAGGTGACCTTTAACATGACCTTTAATTTGCATTCTGATGTAATTTTCATGTTGGTATATTTGACTTCATGGCATTGCCTAAAAAAGACACTATGTGAGAAGCAAGAGCCTTTGCCAGAAGCCTGAAGCCCAAAGGAGACAGATGCAGGCCATCTCTGCCAAAGCATCATGGTCTGTCAATAATGTCTTTCCAGGCTGTCAAGTACTGGATCCCCTTGGAATGACACCAGAAACTAAGCCAACTGTTAAAATCAATCATTTTCTGTCTGTATTGAGGCATCATTCTGGGTCAGAGCAAAATGCTGCTTAAGGCTAGAAACTTACCTGCCTGGGACATACATTCAGTGAGCTTGATCATGTCTCTCTTCATATAGTCCAGGGAGGTACATCTTAAGTCATTCATGGCAACATGGACTATGACAGAGTTATAACAGTACCTGTTGTTGAGAGACTTGAGTGCATGGGTGATATGGTGGATTCTGGCACCTGACAAACAACTAACTGTGACTTTCTCCTTATCCAGCCTGGTGAGGGGCACATTTGTATGTCTCACAGTGGAGTCTCCTATAAAATAATATGTTGGGTTTATGTTTAGGCCTTAGTGGCTGTGAGACAGAGGTGTGTGGATTGTGTGTGGTGTGGTGAGCAGTGGAGTTAACGTGTGTTTTTGCCTTGGCAGTATCTTTTGTTTGGGTATGTTTTTGTTGAGGACTTCCGCATATGTAGGTGTGTGTTGTGTAGGTGTGTGTGGTGGTTGAGGTGTGGTGTTTGTGTTGACAACCTTGTCAGTACCAGATATAGTGCCTTGTGTGATGGAGAGAGCATAGAATCTAGGTTCTTAATGTAATTGCATCTCTCACAAATTGTGTCCCTAGGTGGTAATAGTAGAGGGTTGTCCATGTACATATTGCTACAGTGCCTCAGGATGCCCATATCAACCAGACCGGCAGGAGAAACTGTAAGAAATTGTCCATCCATATTTGTCAGTATCCGAGGGAGAGAGGCCAGAGAGAGCAAATGGAGCAAAGAGTGGAATGTCTAAGAGGAGTACTACTAGGTGGTCACACAAGTGCTACTAAGGAAAAATTTGTAGCTGGAATACCTTGCAGTGGGTTACAAACAGGGCTGCTGCAGGGAGTGACATGCAAATAACCCCAAACAAGCTCAAATACAAGGTTTAAATACCACAAAAAATAGAAGATTCTAGTACCATAGAAATCTAGCCAATCCTGCTAGCCCCTGCTTTCTTTACCAATCAGCTTGTGCCAGACAAGGTCCAAGTAGCCCTGCTACTGATTGAAGAAAACTACTTAAATTTTCATCCATGATGAAAAGCAGCTAAATGAAATGATTGCAAATGTAAATATAAATAGCTGTAAACACCCCTACAAAAAAGCACTAAAACCTTGCATACTGTATTAAAATAATAGCTTCAGTGCCCTTTCCAACTTAGAGTAGCATGCAAAACTGTAAAGCGTTTAATAAATCATAGCAAAAAGATACCTCCAGACCAACACAGATATATAAATAGAATAAATAAATAAATATATGTTGTTGTTGTGTTTTTTGGCTTTTTCTGGTTAGGGGTCGCCACAGCAGAACTCCAGTCCGCTAATGATTGGCAGTAGATTTTTACGTGCCGAGTTGCCAGCCCTGATGCACAACCTTCAACGAAGGTACGCCCATTCACGCATGTTTCCACACAGAAGATGCTCTAGCTGAGAATCAAACAGGACAACGTCTTACTGTGAGGCGACAACGCTACCGAAGCACCACCACCACATTAAATAAATATATATATATATATATATATATATATATATATATATATATATATATATATATATATATATATATATATATATATATATATATATATATATATATATATACACACACACACATATTATTTTTTTTATTTCTTTATTTGATTTTCCAGTAGCTTTTTCATTTCTGTTGTCTCTAATGACCCAGAGCATATCAATAGATAGTAAGGTATACCAGTAAAATCATAAGCAGTACTACTGCAAAGTCATTTATTCACTCCTTCACATTTGTACTTCAGTTATGTTATCATTTTCCTATCAGAAGAGTAACAAGATCACAAGACATAATTATTTATTTTAATTATTTAATCTGTATTTACCATGCCACTGATAGTGCCTTATATTGCACTAACATCCATACTTAAACCATTCTTTGATATTGGCTTTAGAATACTGTTAAAATCCATATTTAACCTGATTTGTGATACTGTCCTGTAACACAGTTAACATCTGTAGTTATACCAGTTTATGTTGAAGCCTGTTAATATTTGCATTTTAAGCAATCTGAGTACTGTTGTGTAGTAGTCAACATCCGTATGTAATGCAGTTAGTGACTGTGCCGTATATTACTTTATATGTTATAGTGTAAATATCTGTATTTAATCCAGTTTGTAGAAGTACCTTATGGTATTGTAACAATCTGTTCTTAACCCATTCAGGGATTTCACCCTTAAACATTATTAAGAACTATAATTATTCTAATGTGTGAAAGTACTTTTTAATATTGTTTTTACCACAGGACTGACCCTTTACACTTTAAGACATTAAATGGATTTATTGCAGTCAAGCCCTCTTTGGAGATGACATCTGAGATGCAAGCAACGTATCTCAAAAAAAGTAGCTGTAAATTGTCAACATATCATACAGTTATGTCTGACTTTAGAGTGAAATAAATCAGTTAGTACAACTGAAAAAACAAAACAGTTTTGCATTGCCTTAAAACTGGACTATAAAGTCCCTTCTTTTTGTTTCATATGTTCAGCTTAATTCACAAGGCCTGGGATAAATTTGGAAATACCACCAGTCTTTAGCATTATATTACTGTCATTATAATGCAAAGCAGAATTTAGATTTATGATAGGGAGACTATTTTCTTGAGTGCATTTCTGCAAGTATGTGTGCTATCACTCTAAAGCTAAAGATCTCATATCCCCTACCAGTCAAATGAAAATGTCACACTGACTCATACTTACATATCTAGGGAACCATTTTCGGAAATGAAGCTTGTTGATTTTTTTGGCATAAGTCCAGCATGTCTAGACTGGCTTTATGAGTGCTCTCCTCCTGGAAAAATGAGGTACAAAAATATGAGTGGTGACTCGGGCAAATTAATTTAAAGGGTTTTTGAAACCTTTCAGTTTAAAGATGATTTTTTTTTTTTCTGGTAAGAACCTTGTCTGTATGTTTCTGCAAAAGAATTTATCTTGCGGTATGGCTCCTCATCTCACTGAAGAAAGATTGTGTGTTTTATTCTTTGCCTTCTCTGATAATATACCAAGTATAATATAAGTGTAATGTCTCACCGAGACTCTTATTTCATCATTCAATTTTTTATAAAATGAGATATTTGACCTGTTATGACACAAATGCTCAAAGCTCTATCGACATAAAAACTGGCCTCCTGCTGTCATTATATTACATGTCCTGAAACTCATTTCAGGTTCAGAAAATGTGTTGGTATACTTTATCTTTCTGCAAGACAAAATTCTTCTGCCATTATATTTGTATCTGCTAACTAAGGACATGCAGCTACTTAGTGATTATTTGTATGTGCTTTAGTTTGTATGGCATTAAGTGTAAATATGTCCAGGAATGCTAAGGTGGGGATTCATAGATGCTCAGTGCAATGTATAGTGAAAATGACTGCAGGTATTGGCAACATGCTAGTAGGAGAGCGTGAGCAGCAGTGCATGGAAGTCCAATGTAAAAAATATCTTGGTGTGCAGGACGTGCAAATGCCCACATAATGGGAAGTAAATTATTTGTTCTGTGCAGACAAGATACCCATAATATGCAAGTGACCATCAAACAGGGCAAAGTAATTAAAACAAATGTATAGAGCAGGTACACGGAGCTGCTGCTCCATAAACAGTTTCTGAACACAGAGGATTTCTAGTGTACACCATGGATATAAGTTCAGTAGACATGGTTATAGATAGGCATCATATGTAGTAGCTGCTATCAGAGACTGTGGTTGCAGCATCTTCACTATCCATGTCATCACATAGTTTTTTATCTGTACTTCATGTAACAGCAGTAGCTAGGGCAGAGTGAATGTGGTAAGTGATCTTGGTGCAAACTGATAGGATGGCCCTATGATCCATTGTACCAATTCCTGATTGCTCTTTACTGCAACACTATCTTTTAAAATTTGGTATTGCATTTGTACTCAATCCTGCAGCACTCCATTTTTGGACTAAACTCTAGCAACTGCCATGATGCGTTGTATGTTGAGCACTGATTGGCTGCACACGGCATGGCCTACAGTGGCAGTCTAATGGACATTTGCCAAGTGTCTCATCATAGCAGCCTCATTTGCCATTATATATCAAAGCAGCAGCAGTTGCTTCCTGTTTTGTACATCATCATCATGTGAGTCATGGACCACACTCACAATCCCGGCATCATTGTTGGTGCTAGTTCTCTGTACTTGGACAACTGACCTACACATCACCTGAATTATGCTTACTGTTTTACCAATCAGTGACTGATTTGGAATCATGGTGTCACCACATAGCCCTCTCATGCCTCCCCTATGGTGAGTGTGAATTTCAGAGGCAATGTGGGGGGGATTTCATGTGACACCAAGGTGGAGCTCACACCTGCAGCAAGATCCACTGGTGATGTAACTATTGCCTGTAATTCTACAAGAGGCAGGGAGGGTTGCTGGTGAGGCCTTCCGTGGTAATGTTGTAGACAATTCCACTGAATTGTCAGATTATGTCATGTGAATGTTTCTATCACTGCCTACCTCAGGAGACCTGTTGATACTGGCATTTGGGTTCCTTTGTATTGGTCCTTCTACCAGTAGAACCTGTGAAACCATTAATATATGATGCCATAAAAAAGTACACAAGCATTCATCTACTTACCTTCTGTGCATAGAGGTGAAAACTCTACCTGAGTAAAGACAGATGACATGTGAGTTGATGCTATTACTTGAAAGGACAGGTGTGCGGAAGGTGTTTAGTAAGTCAGTCCACTCACATATGTAATGCACTGCACCATGAAGACATGTGACAAGTAGTGTTAAATTGGTGCATCCTGTATACATATTCATATGGTCATTGCTAGGCCAAATCCAGTATGCAGGCTCCCTATGGACATGAGTATACATTTTGTCTTCACAGAGAATGGATAGCAAAAACTCCTCCTCTATCTATAGGCCGAGCCATAGTTGACTCATCAAGTACCCAGTACTGCTCACTCACCAATCTGGCACCCACCCATCAACTCTGTTGAAGAGCAAAAAAAAAAATTGCCTTTTATCATCTCTGGAATTCCTCATTTCTCTCTGTTATGGAGCACCAGGTCCAATGTACCCCTCAAGTAGAGAAGCAATGAAAAAAAAATCTACTTTGGAAAACTGCAGCAAACTGCTTGCTGCCAGTTATGCCACACAACAAGCACTGAAGGAAGTGCTTCAGTCCCAACTGTGAAAGCAGAAATGTATGTATGGAAATTGAAGTATTTGTGACCGATTGATATTTGTGAATTGCACCCCGTAACACCTTGTGCTCTGGAACAATTTCTCCCTACACCCCACCTTAGCTATGCTTCTAAGTGCTATTTTTGTGTTGGGCTCTACCACCCGCTAGACATAACCCCGGCAGTGTCAAGTACCTTTTCATTAGCATGGAGTATTGTATTGGTTGCCATTCAAAACACTGGTTGCTTAGACCTATTAGGACCAGCTACAACATTATTGTCCCCTAAACCAGTACCTGTCTCATATGGCCCAGATATATCTTGTTTGTAACAACTTTTACCCAAGGTGCGCATGTGGTGCAGGTGCAGAATCTGTACTAACACCCCATTTTCCTTGCTTTTTAACTTTTCTAGTCATTGCCCCCACAGGAGATCATGGCAATCCCTGTACAGCTGTGGGTTATATATCACTTAACAGGTGAATCAAACAGTCTGTGAAAGTTATCCAGCTATGGCCATTGGCTCCTTCACCCCATTATGCAGATGGTTATCAGGCCATATACCTCTGCACATTGTCCCCACATGTGCACTATATTTTACTGAGCATGAGCCCCCCCCCCCACACACACACACACATTCCTACAGCTACATACTGCCACAACATAGTAGTATGAACACCTTGGTAACCCAGCACATTACCATTTGTTGCCAAGTGTACCACTATGTCCATGCGCACTTGCTTTGCCATAAGCCTCTGTGAGAGGCAGTGGCTGCAAAAGTTAAAAAACAAGGAAAATAATGTGTTACTACTACATGCACCAGATAAGTATCCTGGATAAAGATGTTAAGAAAAAGACGTATCTGGAGCCAGTGGCCTCCTAAATAAAACTTGAGAAACAAGCGCCCTCAGCAACATTACAAACACATAACACAGGCAGCACCCATCATGAAACATACATCAAACATTCATGTTTCTTCACTTCAAAATCTTAAGGCAAACCTCCACTCAGTTCAATATCCTAGTCATAGGTGACTCAATAGTGAAACACACCCAGTGCACCACTCACTAATATATATATGAGACAGTCATGGTGTGCATGGGTATAAATGACTTGAGACTTACCTCCCTGGATCAGATGAAGAGATATTTGATGAAGCTCTTGAAATATGCATCTCAGGCAAGCATAAACATAACACTGTGCAGTATTTTACCATCCCCAACAATAATGACACAATATGCCCAAAATATTGTAGACTTCAACAATTGACATAACTTCTGGTTTCTTTCATGGGGGTACAACATATATCAGACTGGCAGGAGATGGTAGACAGTCCCAACTGCTTTGCCATGGATAGGCTACCTATTCACTCTCCCAAGGCTTTTGTATGTGGGTAAATCCTTGTCCATTCCCATAGTTCCTTTTTTAGACAATGTCAGTCTTCCAGCTTAACAATTAATAAGCTGGATAACAAAAAGGTATTGCTGCTCAAAGCAGGAAGCCTAAACAAAATATGCCACTCTCTCCACACATTCCAATCCATGGAAGTCAATGATATGTGTATCATCACAGAGGCTTAGTTGAAGACCATTGAGGGTATTCCATCAATGCTGGGTTTTTGTGTCTACCACACCTTCAGGTCCATTGCAATAGGTGAATGCACTGAAAGTAATGGTGTCACCATATTGTTAAAATAATTTCCAGATTTGGACAAAATAATAACCTGGAACATCTCTATGTCCAAATTACCATTAACCCCCCCCCCATGTCATATCATAGCCAACTGTAGTACTCCCTCTGTCTTCCTCAGCCCATACCTCCAAGCTAACTAGCATTGGGTGAGCACTAGTGATATTAAAACCCTCATGAAATAGAGGGATATGGCATGGTCAGCTTGTAAACAAAACCCAAATAATTTCAACATCCATCAAAGCTATCAAACTTTAAGAAAGCAAATTAGAATTGCAACTAATTTTGGACAAAGCCAGACACTTATGAAATAAATGAAACAATTGTGAAAAGAAATAAAATAATTATTGAACAACACTGACCCAAAAGCCATCGACTGTGACAAAAAAATGACAAACAGCAAGGCAAGTACCAAACTTTTATTCTCTAGCGCTTCGGTGTTACCACCTAAATAATTAATTGGAGAAATAAGAAAACCTAAGTACTCTTGCACACGTTGAAGTTTAACAAATCTCTTCCTTACTCTTAGAAGACTACAAATCACTAATGCTGTTCAACCCTCTACCCCATCTCAACACAGCCCTCCAAAGTTCTCTCAGTCAACACCATACCCATTAGCTGAATAAAGGGTAACATGCCATTTCAGAGAGATCTCAGGAAAAGAAATGCATCACACTCTTGAAAAACCCGTAAAAAATCATCTTTCAATGTTATAGTTACATCACACCTTCCTATAATGAGCAGTAGATAAAATCAACAAACCCCTAACCTAAATACATAATCTCTCCCTTACTACAGGAATAGTGCCTCCAGCCATAAAATGATCCATCATGATTCTGCCTAAAATACCCTCTCACAAAACTATCACAGACTTTAGACATATCTCCACTTTGCGCTCACTTGCAAAACTATTTGAAAAGCTCCTGTACAAACAAATGATGAAACATATTAATAGCTATGGCTTAATATCAGATGACCAACATGGTTTGAGAAATGCCTTCAGTACCTCCATTGCTTTAGTCACTGCAACTGACTCAATTTTTTTAACATTAATGATGGTCTAATCACTACTATGATATATGTAGATATGGCCATGGCATTTAAAACTATTACTACAATAGTTTTCTTATGAAGCTAAACAAATTAAATTTTGGCGACAACATTATCAAGAGATTTCAAAGTTAACAGGATAATAGAACATTTGAAGTCCACAGTAACAACCTCATATTACTTGGTATCCTAAACACACAAGTGCCACCAGGTTCAATTCTCGGTCCTATTCTGTTTCCATAATTTAGTAATAGTTTTGCGAATTACCCCCATCCAGTGAATTCATATTGTATTCAGATTCCATTATTCTGTTATAAGCCAGTACATGCCCCTCTGACCTCCAAAACAAACTACAACAGTCGTTCTCTAAACTATGCATCTGGGCTGATTGTTATCTTTTTCTAATTAAACTTAAAAAATGACCTGTTATTGTTTATAATCCCTCATAACACTGTCATCTACCTCTTGTTAACATCACTGATAACCACATCATCATTATTTCCCTTATTTCTGAATACAAATTCCTAGGACTTAACCTTGATCTTTCTAGTACTATGCCAACTTAAAATCTACTGTATATTCCGACATTTAATCTCACATTCTGCCCACTTTTCATCAGCCCCCATTTTCCCATTTTTTTTCTACATGGGGCTGAGGTATCATGTGAACTGTCGCCAATTCTCTCAATTCAGCTCCTTCCTTCTTCAACACTCATGCCTGACTGTTGCAGATCTCTTCACACAATCCAGCCACCTTTTTGCTAGACATCCTCGCTTCCTCTTACCTTCTTCCTGTCTGTCCCAAATCTCCCTTACCAGATTGTCTTCTGCTTTTCTGCATGTGTTCGAACCACCGTAATCTGTTCTCTCTGATTTTTTTCTGCAATTGGAACTACTTTGGCTTCTGCTCGTATGTCCTCATTTCTTCATCTTTTTCACAGTGTGCATCCTACCAGTCTTCTCGGGCACTTAATTTCCATCACCTCTAGCTTCTTCGACTGTTCTACCTTTACTGTTCAGGTTTCTGTACCATATAGTAGTACTGGTCACACCACTGTCTTCTACAACTTACTTTACAGCTTTTTTGGCATTCTTCTGTCATAGACTACACCTTACACTCTGCCAGTTGGCTGCAGCCCCTCTGCTTCTAGCTTTGATCTCTTCATTCATGCTTCCCTTCTCTTCAAACACCCCTCCCAGATACTTAAAGCTGTTTACCTGCTCCACTATCTTCCCTTCTGTGTCTATTCTCAGCTTCTTCTGATTTCCCCAATTTGCTGCCATTACCACCATTTTATCTGTGCTTAGTTTCATCTCATGTGTCTTCAGTCTTCCATTCCATTCTCCTATCCTTTGCTGAAGTTCTTGCTCAAATCTGCCTGTAATGCCACATCATCTGCATTCAGCAACTTTGTTGATCTGTCCACGCCGACCTGTTTGATAATGTAGTCCATCACCAATATGAACAGCAGTGGGCTCAGAGATGAACCCTGGTGTACACCCATTCCCACTTGGATCCCCAATGTGAGGCCAAACACTGTTCATACTTGAGTCATTGGGTCCTTGTACATAGCCTGCACTAATTCTACCAGTGTTTCTGTGACTTCAAACCACCACAGTACTGCCCAGATCAGCTTTCTTGGGACCTTGTCATATGCTTTCTCCAAGTCTAGGGATGCCCAGTTGGACTCTGTCCTCATCTCTAGCTTCTTCTCAAGTATCTGTCTCAATGCAAACATCAGGTTAATTGTGCTGCATCCTGATCTGAATCCGAACTGCTCATCTCCAGTCTTAAATCCCACTACTCTGCATATCTGTTTATCAGTCACCTTCTTCATAACTTCTGCCCACTTTTCCCCTAGTCAAAAATGTTCTTCCTAAACTGGAAAACAGACTTCCTTTGCTTACTTTTTATTCAGCAGAAAATTCCTAAAGACTTCAGAACATAGAAAAGAAAATTTGAGAACTTGCCCTGCTTGCCAACAGCAGATTTCACCACAGTAACCTTCTAGAATGTTAAAAATGGCTTCTGATTACTGAAGGGATAACTTATCTCCTAGGTGCTTATATTCACAAAACACTAAACATTGGCTGCGGCATACCTTTGAGGCATAAACTACTCATCAATGACCAGATTTATTCCTTGAGAAGTTCCCATCCCCAATCAGCCCTCCATAAAAAACAGCTGCTGGAGAATGTGCTTTCTCTTGATGAGGCCTGGTATTATTGAAGACTCTTATTGGCTTGAAAGGGGCCTTCTCTGAACACTTGCTCAATGAAACTAAGTGTAAATGCTTTAGTGATAATGGCTATCCTCATCTTTGGCTATTAAATTGCATACTGCATCCATCATGACCAATGCAGTTACCATGAGATGTTGGATTCTAATGGTATGCTACCTCCAGCATGACCGAGACAGTCACCATGAAATGTTGGATTCTAATGACATGCTACCTCCAGCATGACAGTCCTTCCCTGCTTGTTATCTTATACTCTGTCCTGCTCATTTCCTGAAATGCTGAAATTCAAAATGGACTCCATGCATATACTGTAAATGTTGTAAATAACTCTGGTTTTACTGTAAGCTCTATCTCTGCAACATTTCTCAGTACATAAGACACTGTAGCAAGCATACAGATCTGCCAAAAACATTTGTTTGTTCCACAACTCTTTAAAAAATTTGGTTTTGCCTTTTTTTTCTCATGTCAAGTATGCGTCTTGAATATGCATGATATTTGTTTTTGTTTCTGTACTTTTGTATCATGGCTGAAAAGTTAGTAAGTAAACAAATGAATAACTAGAGACCATATGCATTAAGCCAAAAACAACTCTCCTAAAAAAAAAAAAAAAATCAAATACATTAGCTGTGAGACTTGTACATCCTGAAACACACATGCCCAGATTTTTTTGCACTTTAATACACACACCATATACCAGTTAGTCTGCATCCCAACCAAGGTGATAAAATCCTAGACTTGGTCCTTACCAGTGTGGGACAGTTTTGCTCCACAACAACTGCAACTTCCTCCCTGATGTAATCTAGGAATAAATCAGTGACATTTACCGTAATACTTGAGCCAGAAGTTTCTTCCAGCACCATGACATCCAGAGATGACGCTAAGGGTAATCTATTAAAATTGAATGATGACCTGACTAAATTCCAAATCCCCTTCCAATCTGATGTACCCACTACTTATGCAGAATCATTTCGTCCAAATTCTATGCATGTGTAAATAACTGCTTAAATGCATTTGTCACTCTCTGAAGCAAACAGAACATCAAATTTAAGAATAAACCCCAATGGCGGAATTCATATATAAAGAGGAGCTATAATAAAAGAAAAAAACTCATTGCATACAAAAATAAATTTAATAGTCAAAATTTAACAAGGAACTTGAGACCCTGATCAAATCAACCAACACGAGATATGAGGTAGCAATAGCCACTCAGGTGAAACATGGCTATAAAGTATTATTTAACTATTAAAATACTCCAAAACAAATTGCAGTACTGCACAGAGCTTATAGCAAAGTATATCATTTACCTGGACCAGAGGATATAGTCAATCTACTACCGGACAAATTTAGCTCTAACATCACCCCCCCCCCCCACCCACCCACCTTCTACTCCTCTATTCCTGATTACTTTCCTTTGTCTATAATTCTCCATTAAATCTCTCAAGGACATGTCCTCAAGGCACTAGCCAATGCCAACAACATTATTTTCATGGATCCAGATAACACACTAGGCTGCCTACTGGTCAGCCTGAAATAGGATTTGTCAGACCCCCCACAGAGGCTACTGAATATCTGCCTCCAAACAGGTTTGATTCCTGATGAATGGAGGACAGAAGCAGTGATCCACTTGCACAAAGACGGAGCTGAACAATTAGACTCATATCTGACTGGCCTCACTGGAATGGTTATGTAAAAAATTATTATGAAATTATTTAATATGAACATAGGAAGCATACAAACTCTTGACCCAAACCAGTTTGGATCTGCTAAGGGTAAATCCTATCTACTGAACCTAGCAGACTTGTTTTGAGAAGGTTACTGAATCAATGGACAAGGACAAATCATATAACTAGACTCTGCAAAGGTGTGTGACACCATCCAAGAATCATAGATAAACTCTCCCATTTAAATGTGAGCCCCTATGTAACTCATTGGATAGCTAACTGGCTCAAAATATAATCCAGAAAATTGGCATGTACAGGTCTACCTCCTCCAGAAGACCTGTCACTACAGATGAACTCCAGGTGTTTGGTTCTTTTTTTTTGGCATTTACCTCCCTGAGGTCAAAGCAAATGTCAAAAATGTATAGCTCATCAGATTATGCATATGAATGTATACTTTATACCATCATATACTCACTTTAGGACACCAAGATCCTCTAAACACATGTCTGGTGTCAAAGACACAGACTAAAACTGAATGCCAGGAAAAGTATAATAGTATTCTTTGGCAAGCATGGCTTACCTTGTAATGATCCCATTGACAAACCCCCCCCCCCCCTCAGAATGTTGATCTCATAGTCAGGGATCCTCTGCCAACAAGAAATTGTCATTTGATTACCAAGAATCCACTATTGTTAGGAAGATCATTTTCATCACACAGCTGATCTATAAATGTATGGTGCCCAGGCCCAGGAATGCAATCATTCCACTGTACTCTGCTCTCATTAGGTCGATCATTGAATATTATGCTCCTTTTTGCACGTGCTTGTCCAAACACTTTTATAACTGGAATGAACACAATGCTTTCTTAGTTAAAGCATGCAGGATCTAAATCACAAAAAAAAAAATTGCTGAGACCATATCAAAGTTTTGTCCATCTTTTTAGTATCATGCTCACTACTAAGAGGCAAATTCAGCCTCTTGTATAGTGTCTCAACTGACCCTATCCTATCAGATCACATTCACAAGTCCTCTGGTAATGTAAATAACTGATCAAGGGATCTCAATCTCATTTGCTACACAAACAGGATATGTTGGAGGGATAAATATGTATCACAGTTAATATCACTTTTATGGACTCATCCTCCACTCCACACAAAGCAAAGCACTTCTCTTACTCAATCAAACAGAATTTGGATGGCTGGATGGGAAACCCAGGCACCCCTTGGAAATGGGCAACAAGTAAATATCCCAATATATCTTTGTTATGCCTGCCTCTGGATTATTCATACACAAAATATAAGGGCTAAAAAACTACCGTAGTAATGTAAAGCTAGGCTTCTTAAGATTGTCACAGATCAGTAGCCTAGTAAGTACTTATGTGCCTTCATGGCCCTTGTATCCTCTCTTTACTGTTCTCCATAGTCTTTATAACACCATCACACCTGGACACAACATTTTCATGTGATTGTATTGTTTTTTCCTCATACCTACCACATGTGGTGAGTACATTGCAGGGGTGTATGACCAGGTGTGTGTTTTGATTTACCCCAGAGAGTTTGTCTGCATAGTCTTGTATTCTAGTGATTTTCATATGGAAGTTTTCTCACACAAAATGGCATCCAGCTTTACACTGCAGTAACAAAGTCCTCATAATACATCATAAATGTTAGTAAATCATTTTAGTAACACTGTCTCTGAATCACATCTAGAATGCAATGTGCGATCCAGCCCTTCTAGCACTGACCATTCTCAGTATAACTTTATGGGAGCATGTCGCCACTATGCTTATGTACATAGACTGTGTTAAGACAAAGCACTTTGAATCTACACACTGGAAGTTTGGTAGTACCCCATTGCTGCACTACAGTGCATATCATATGATGTCTGAAAGTGCATCTCTATGCTTTTAATGAATCCGTCTAGTATTCCTGGTTTCTTACAGCACTGTGATTTGACGGGATCCTGATTTGTATGAAATAAAAAGCCATATTTTCTTGTTCTACCTTCATAGTCATTTTTCAGAGTACTTACTGAGGAATTGTGATGGTTCACTGACTGTACAAGGTGGATGCTTGCCATAACCTTGTCGGAATTCAGAGTCATGCAGCTTATATCAGTCACCCAGGAGAGCATTGTTCATACCATTACATTGACCTGCGGTATCAGCAAACATACTTGCTTCACCAGTAGGAGGCATAGGTTAGGAATAGTATTAGATCTCTTTCCTTCTATTTTTGTATTAACTGTTGTACCTGTATATTGAGGGTTGCACCCTTTCTTTTACAGGAGCTGAGAAGTATAAATAGAACATGCCAGGATGTCACAGGATGCTGGACTGAATTTTCTAGCAGTGAGGTACATATGACATTTGTTGTACCCCCAGTGTGCATGTGTCATTATATGTGCACCATATGAATGTACCAATATATATATATCAGTGAGTATGACAGATAATTAAATGGCCACAGTCACCTGGATGAGTCAGCTAATGCACTTGCTGTTCAGTTAGTAGGTCACCTTATGGTAGAGGTCTCCTACCGAAGGTAACAGCTTCAGTGGCCACTTTCTACATGTGAGGGTGGAGGATCATATTCTGAAAGAGGCCCAGAGTGGTCTCCAAGATAATTGTCTGTGTCATTTAGGCATCTGAGCAATGCTCATATGCTGCCTCTAACCAGATTTTCCCTTCACTGCCATGACATTGCACATACTTTATTCATTGTCCAACTCCCTCCACCAACAATTTTCCATTATTTTTCACTCTACACCCATCCACTGACATCCCCAACTTTGTCTGTCTACATTTTATGTTTGTCTATTTCTAAATAATTTGCTATTTGCTCTATCCTTTTCTCAGTCACTACTCTCTACCTAATAGACCAACTATTCTTTTTTCTGTTATGCAGATTGGACTTTCCAGCCCACCAAAAAGAGATCGCCCTACCTTCCTTCCTTCTGTCCTGTCACCAGTTAGACGTTATGGCCTACCACTCTTTGCTTTTCTCTGCTCTCTGTATTCCTCTTTCCCATCTCTGCATTTCATCCCCATTTGAATGATGAACTGGGTTGCCACTTTGCTGTGCTCATCTGTTGTAGGCTGTCCGAAGTGACAGCTTGGAGTACTTAGTCCCATGCATGAATGCATATGAGCTGTGCTATTCTAACCTGTCTTGACATTGCTGTGATCCACATCCATCACATTCATGTCTATCCTGGGACTCCTCCAGCTGATGGCTTAGTCTTCCTCTTTCTTTATTTATTTTGAGCTGACATCCCACATAAATTTAGTGCTTGTAGTTGAAGTACTTTGCGCCATGACACATTAACACCTCCACACCATTTAGTGCTGTCCAGACACATAACCTTTGTCTATAAATCCCAGCTTAAATGTATGCAGAGATAAAGCTAAGGTTTCTAAAATTGTATGCCTCTTCCCTTCACAAAAGTGGAGTTCCATCCCTTCACGAAAAAAAAACTCCTCAGATGACTGGCATAATAAATACTACTACAACTACTACTAATAATAATCATAATAATGCAAAATAGCTAACCAGGCATTCAGGGGGGAAAACGTTTTAACAAAATATATATCCAAAATTCAATTACTTAATCTATTCACTTCTTAGAAAATAAATTGCAATTCATTTCTTTTAACACACATGCACATATGTATGTATGTACACATATGGTTATACTTTATAATCTCGAAATACTGACATTTCAAATTTCAGTATCTTGAGACTATAAAGTGGAATTTTTAAAATAGCAAAAGTGCATAATCGTGAAATCTAATATCTTGAATTTGCGGTTATGGCTTTATGCTTCGTTCCACCTGATGTTTTCTGTGGATGGTGTATGGTGTTGTGTTTGGATGTAGGTGTGATTTAAGGTAAGTAGGTCTTTTGTAAGGGTTTTGGGTGGGAGTTTGAATGTATGTGAGTGTGTTTGTAAGTTGAATGTGTGGGTTAGGGTAGGTAGGTGAAAGTATGAGTGTGTAAGTGTTGTATGTTTTGGTGTTTGTATATGTGTGATGTGTGTGTCTGTGTGTGAGGGACTGTGGAATGGCTGGGTGTGAGTTTGCTGTCTTTTCCTGTTTGTGCGATCTCGGAGTTAGTATATATAAGTAGGGGGTGTGGAGGGTGCAGGGGGACTTGCTCCCCTGTTTATATGTGTTGTAGATTTGTTTGTGTTTTTGTGTTTGTGTGTGTTTTGTTTGTTGTGGTGTGGGTTGGATGATGTATGTGTTGTTTGGTGTATGGTATGTTTATGTGCGTGATTTTGTGTTTCATGGTTTTGGGGTTTCAGGATTTGGAACGTTCAACTTTATGATCTTGGAATACTGAAATTCGAAATTTCAGTATTTTGAGATTATAAAGTGAATTCACACATACGTACATACAAAATATTTTTAAGGTATATTCCATGGTACACATGGTGTATTCCTAGCTACACCATTGAATTCATGATGCTATATTTACCATGTTTTTGTCATGTGCTGCATACAGTGTAGCATTCAACAAAATGTATACCATTTAATGGGTGCTATATGTTTCATTCTCTAGATATAAGAGATCACAGCTCATTATTATTGTCAGACAGATGATAAGACCAGGCAAGGTATGCTGTAAAATGACACATGAAGTTTGCCTTTTTTAATTTGTCTTTATAGCTGGTTGAGAAATATGCAACATGAGTGCAAGCTGTCTTTGCATCCATCACAACACGATTCTGATTCAGAAGCACTTTTGTGCACCTTTGACAGCAAGCTTCAGGGTACCATGTGCTAATCTGGGAATCCATGGGACAGAACTGTAATAATAAACTTCACAGTTCACTTATTCAGCAGAGAACCTGCATAGTATGAAACTTATAGATGTCCATTATACTCAAGTCCTGACCAGGACAGAGATCCAAAGGCTTTAGTGAGTGTTATATTTTTGCCTTTCCCAATTATATCATCACTGTTAGGAATCTATTTTCTTGCCATATCTTTTTACACTACCATAGACATGTAATTATTCTTACTTTTGCCACACCAACCTAGCCTCCTATCTCTCCCTCTTCTTAGGTCACAAGCAACCATCCTGCACACTATCCCTAAAGCCTGCACCCACTGAAAGCCTGAAAAAAAGTATGCAACCTATGGCAAAAGCTATTTGCAGGCATCTATTTTACCTTCTGCTACCATACATTCATTGTATGTGCCTTCTAGATACTATACTAAACAACTGTCTTCTTAATGACTGCAGCACATCACTGAAACACTGTTAGTACCCCCCCCCCCCTTTAGGCTCCTCTATACAATTTCTGTAACAACTGGCTATCTATAGGTATATTAGACTAGAAGAAGCCCAGTCATAGTGTTTTTGTCTTCTGCTGACTATAACTAAGTTATTACTGTTTTAATTGTGAAGGGCTCAAAAACTATGCTATACCTAAGCTGATAACACCTGACCGGCAACCCTGCAATGAATATTTTCTTCTGTAGCCAGCTCGTTTTGGCAACACTGTTTAGCTACTTACCTTGTAGGACCCAGAATCCAGTAGTCCTAGTCACTGATTGATTGTTTTTCTGCTGCTGGAGCTTAGAATTTAAAAGTTAATCTCTACACCATTATTTTTGTTTTCAAAAGTGAGCTAACAATTTGAAAGAATTATTAGAATGTGAAAATACCTGTTAAAGCAAAGCATGTTCCTTGAGTCATTTTATGAAAATTATTAATATCATCAAACATCCAATAATAGGAAGACTATCCCCCAGTTTCAGAAAATGTCTGTGCAGGAATAACTTATTCCTGCACGAAAGAGACCGTGGCTGTTCTGCATGGCAGCGCATTATGCATATGTATGAAAGCATATTGCTATGCTGTAAAACGGACATGGGTCCATGTACGAGTGCAGGGGGTGTGCTTGAGAGCAGTGCTCTCACAACACAACCCCCCCCTGCACACTAGAATTGCCATACGGCAATTTAAAATGAGAGAGAATGTTCGTAACACCCGCAACCCATCAGAGTAAGGAATCTGGACAAAGCCGTAAGGGACAATCATCCCTACAAAGCCAAAAAGTTGCTAGAATAACAAGTTCAGCATTAGCATGGATATTCTGAGGGGTACCCATTTTTTTGAGATATGCAATAAAGTTTAAGTGTAGCTGCATGGGTGTGCCCATTGCTTTGCTATGCTTAGCCCAGTTGAAATGGCTGGATAAGTTAAAAAGCAATAGGCATCCAGTATAAACATAAGTGCAATAGTGTAGTGGTTAGAGCATATGCCTTGCATGTGGTCATACATATACAAAGTCATTTCCATTTTGTATGTGTAAACATTACAATTGTAATTTATTTGTATATTTATGTAGGAAGTAACTTATTTTTCTCAACCAGAGTAATGCATTAAGTCCAGATGTGAGGTGGCAATGTAATAACGTAGTGAAATCCCCATATAAACACAACTGCCCCATACAGTATAGTCACACAAGAATAAATTAGTCACAGCACATTGGGGGATGTCAGGGAAGGTAAATACATCTATATTATGTAATGAATGATGAATCAATCCCATACAGGTGGTAGACCAATATAATAAAATATAAGCAATGCTAAACATTGCACAGTTATGCTGACTGGGTGTAAGCATTGTGTACATATGAAAACTAAGCAATGAATAGCCCAGCTAAGTGTATTTTCCCAGTGATAAGTAGTGCTGAACCCTCCCCTTTAAGCACTGCCAACCTTAGCTAAGCAGGTTTACCCGTAGCTTAGCTGAGCTCAGCAGTTTCAAAAATAACCAATCATGGCAAAGTGCAGGAAATCGGCCCTATTTAAACTCTGTAGGTGGGAATACAGCCCATAACTAGTTGGAGCTCATCACTGCAGGCACCATGGCTGGAATAGGAGAAGGTGTTTACTTTCATGTGCAATGCTGGGGCATTCTCGAGTCCAGGGTCATGGTTGGACTCCTTGTTGAAAACTGAAATTACCACAGATAATGCTAGTGATATATATAAATCAGTGATAACCTGTCAATATACCTATACAACTCTGGACTGCTGTGTTTTATTTGCAATGTGTTAGTAGGAATTGTAAATGTGTATAGCTTTTTGTACGGCAAATATGGCTCTGGTAGCATTAAGTATCCGAGGTTCATGTGGCAAAAAGTCAAGTCTTGTACAACAGATTAAGCATAACAAAGTTCCTCTGCACTATTATCTGATAGCTGAATATTAAAAATGCTTGCTAACCTTTGTTCCCTGTAATGTAATGTCTGAAAGTGTGAGTACACAGTAGAACAACTGTCTGCCATGCAGGAATGTCAGAAGTACAAAGTCAGATTTTCCAAATCACTGACTAATAGGTAGAAAACACTCACCCAAAAAATAACACTTCCTTGATAGCTTGTTCTGGTAAACATCAGCATTATAACTACCTTTTAAACAAGCTGGCAGGGTTTGAATTCCGGGAGTGGTAATAAGCTGCCTGCATATTTACACACAAGAATATGAGAGTATTGTTACAAACAGTCAGGTAGGGTAAACACACATTTTCCCACAGATAAGGCAGGCTGGATATTAACCATAGGATGTGTCTCTTATACACCATGTAGAACACACACTGGCCAGCCCCAAAGCTGCAGATGACAGCAAGAGAAGCACATAGACCACTTAGTGTTCCCCAAAAAATGTCCCTCATGTCTCATGTTGTCACAGCTATTGGTCACTGTGTCCCCAGCACCCATGGTGCTGTACAAAAATGAAGGTGGACTATTAGCACACACACACACACACACACACACACACACACACACACACACACACACACACACACTCATTATGATTGCACATATCAAAGTCAAACCCTGTTAATGTGTAGAAACAGTCAGGTGGTGTTAACCCAATTTTTTCCACAGGTCCGGCAGGTAAGTACAGCTGTATATTAGGTATATGAAGTTTGAACTGATAACTGTGTACAACACCCACTGGCCAAACCCAAGCCCATAGGTAGCTGTAATTTCAAGTCATATCTGGAGAGTACTGAGTAGACTATAATGTACAGAACAGTTGTGAGCAATGTAATAACAAATAGTTGTTCATTTCTCTGTCTCACCCTCCACCCTATTTGCAAGAATAATACAACCAAAAATTAAATGGTATGTTTTTAACAAACTACTGTTGGGACATGTTGTCCATTGTTACGCCAATATTTCAATGTCTGTTTATTGCTGTTCCCTGTTGAAATGAAATCATTGGTGGCCTGTTGCTATCAATGTAACCTGCATGCTGCTGTAATAGCCACTGTAGTTCCATATCTTCATGTGTTCTGTTTGCCATGCAACTAATTGAAAATTGTGTTATGGTGTCTATTGGAACACCAATTCATGCTGTTATAACTAATCCTGGAATTGTATTGTTCATAACTAACCAACATATGTTGTAAACTATCAACACCCTAGCTCATCTGGGAAGGAAGATCCCAGCAGATCCACCTGTCCGGCCTCATCTGGCTGTGGCACCCCGCCCCAGCATGTCTGCGACCGACCCGGATCTTCCTTGTCCACTGGTCCTGAACCACTCATGGGTGGAACCGCTTCAGGGAATGGGGCTCATCCCCCACTCAGGCCATGCTCGGACAGGAGCCCGTCACCTGATGTGAGGTCTGGGGTCTAGTGTATAGAGAGATGCTAAAGGTGTTTGCAGCTCAGCTATGCCAGCTTGAGGTCTGCTTGGCACATCTTGAGGGTCAGCCTACCCCTCCTGCTCAGCCCCCAGCACAGCCACCTTTGGGGTTCTGAAGGTGCAGTGGTGACTACCCATGGTTGGGGACCTTAGTCTCACTGTAACCATTTGTGGGCTCATGTGACTCCGATTCCCAACCACCCTCCCCATCACAGTGTTCACCCCCCACATGTCATACACCACCCCTCTCTGCTGTCTTGTCTGTTTTCCTACCCAACCTCCCTCCCCACATATACCTACTATCCCTCCTTAGCAACCCACTCTCACCTTAAAAAAAGGACAATCTGTTCCCACAAATAAATGACACCCCATACATTGCTGTCCATTTCACAGACGTGTTCTCTGGACACATGTAATCTTGTCCAATTGCCTAGACAACACATTACTGTTGTCTTCACCCCCCTGTCAGGGGTATGAGTATCCAAATTGACCTCCAAATTCAATACATATTAAACAGCTGTTGCTGTAGAAGAAATGGACAGCTATGGACCTTCCCTCCTCCCGTCCCACACATCCCTATCCATCTTTCATCTTGTTTTTCCCTCTGGAGGCCCCTTTTTTCACCACTTTCCTATCACCCCTTTTTCTTTTCTTTCAAAGAGATTAACGTAGGGTTAGTGGGAGTAAGAGCCACTAAGTGAATCTAAAACAGAGCAGCCATATTTTAAAAACACTTAGCTTCATGCAAAAAGATTAACGTAGGTGTTAGTGGGAGTAAGAGCCATTAAGCAAAGCTAAAACGGAGCAATCATATTTTAACAATGCTTAGCTTCACGCAAACCTACTTTAAAGTGCCTTAATCACCCTCTCACTATCAGCCGTTGTTGTGGCCAGCAACAAAACTAATCACCCCTACCAAGTCTTGAACCCAGGACCCTTCATACTACAGTCAGCAACCATTCTACTGCACCATCTGAGTTCTATAAATTGTTCTTGCTTTGTCTAACTTATCATGCAGTCCAGTCATTTAACATTCATGAAAAAGCTAGTAGCCCCAGGTCTTGGGCCCAGGACCTTGTACAATACAATCAGAGATCATACCACTGCACCACCTGAGTTACATAAACTATGCTTGTTTAGTCAAACATAACATTCAACAGAGTGCCTATATGTTTAACCGTGTATTACCATCAGTGAACGGTAGGCAAACCAGTTGAAACATGCTCAAACACAGAATAGGTAAACAGTAGTTATCTTACCTAACTGGATTTGTGCATTGGTAAGCACCGCTAAGACAAGCCCACACAGATTAAATACCTGTATGTTTAACCGTGTGTTAGCACCACTTAGCTTCATGCAAACCCACGCAAACCCACTTAAAGCCACTTTAAAGTGCCTTAATCACCATCTCTCCATGAACCCTTGTTCTGCCTGGCAACAAAATAAACATCCTTTGCTGGTTTTGAACCTAGCCATATGTGCACCATAGTCACAGCACGTAACCATTAAGTGATGTAAGCTGTAAGAGTTGAGGACGATTTCATAAACATATCTTGCAGGACAATCACAGTACTATAGGGAATATATATTGTGGAAGCAGTAAACATTCAACTAAGATATATACACATACATATATAAATATATATATATATATATATATATATATATATATATATATATATATATATGTGTGTGTGTGTGTGTGTGTGTGTGTGTAAACATGTATCTGTGAATGTTTGCTCTATGTATGTGTGTGTGTGTGTATATATATATATATATATATATATATATATATATATATATATATAAACAACACACTTGCAGATAAATACTGGTAAGCCTAGCAAACACCACAGTACAATGGCTGTGTGGATAGATATATTCCCCATGAAGGTCACACAATACCCTTACAAATCCTGTGGCAGGTCATACTGTAGATAGAATGTTGGGGTGGTTTGGGACATTCATCTGCTGACACCACATATACACAGTCCAAATAATAAGTACACACTCTGCCGCTACATAATCACAATAGGCCTTACACAGTAGCCAGATATACAGCAATCTCTTAGGCAAGTGATTTAAATGACTAAAGAGAGCAGAGTGAAACCCAAACAGCCAGTAATCCTACAGTTGCCACTTTATCAAATGGCCAGAGTGTGATATGTCTGCACAAATGAGAATGTTTGCATTAAAAAATACATATACCACCGTTTTCCCAAAAAAGGTTTATTTCTGTAATATTTTGGTTGTTTATGTCATGTCTTATAGTATGTAGGTGTGTAAAATACAACATAAATGAATTATACTAATATTAAAGGAAACATATGATACATTCTTGCACCTATCATCTCAGACCATTTTCCAGTTGTCAGAATTGTCATCAGCAGTACCATACCTCTCAACCTGTTAGAGGCAAAAATATGGACAAACCATAACATGATGGTGGACAAATTGGACTGATTATAAATATTCTCTTACAATCTCAGAAAGTTGATAGAATACTAGAGGTTGTGCAGTAGCATTACTTTTATGAAGGATGTGGAGTCTTACAGTCAAATGTTTGTCATCATTGAATGACTCCAATCTTCAGATTTTTGCCAGAAAGGAACCTAATTAAAGAGGAACACACAAAAATTATGATGACAACATCTGAACATTATGCAAAAATGTGTACTGTTGAGGGTTATGAGTAGGCCAAAACTGGCCAAACAATGACCATGCCTTGCACAGAGGGAGAGGTGTTATCAGACACTGATGTCATGGCAAAAGCCTTCAAGTAGTACAACAGAACAAAACACACTTGCCGTGAATACAAAACTCAATCAACATTCAATTACATGATTAAGCCAACAGCCTCCAATTACATTCCTCAGTGAACCACCTAGTGGGGAAAGTATGAAATGTAATTTGATCCTTTACATAACAATGCTTCACTTCAAACTGGTCTGCCAAACTGACAGAGTGTGTGCCAAACAGTAACCTTTAACCCACCACTGTCCCCATCACCATAGTATCAAAAAGTACAGCTATATACCTTTTGTGTTTTTATTAGTAATATCTCTCACATGTACTAACAGCCTAAGAGGCAAACATGTACCCCCCCAAATGCTTTACATGGGTATATAACAGTGTTTACTATACACTGACCTTTTGACTGCATATGGTCACACATGTTGTCTAGCCTATGGCCCATATATATGGTCCCTACCCCACAACATGCGTGGGAGTCCACAACATTACTGGGATGAGAGCAGGAATGTCAGCACTAAATAATGATAGCCCATACATATCAACCTCTTACTGCATGACATCTGGACAAAGCCTGGTATATAAGTGGAGGACATAGGGCCAAACACAGGGCCATATTCAATATATTGCACTCATACACCAAGAAAGTTGCTGGTGTTACAGGACTGTTTGCAACATATCCTTCCTAAGGGATATGACGTCACAAACACTAATGCATGTTTCCAGTTACTTATAGCAGTCAACAGAGTATGGCAATGATTTGTCAAGGACAACACCTGTTTGAGGAACACACTAAACATAGTGGCCCAAACCCTGGCCATTATGTGTATAGCCCTACAGTTGAGATCTATGCAAACACATAATGTTGTCAGACTGCAAGCTATGCAGAATTAGCATGTACACCAAAACCCTGTTAAAGTAGCAGTATTCAAAGCATATAACAGTGATACTCACACTCTGTCCCTATGTCTGGAGCCTTACATAAACCTGTAGCTGGCCTATGTCCATGTGTCATGTTGTAAGATATATTCTCACTGGCTGTCTGTAACACTGCTGCCCATGCACAGAAAGGATGTGTTCCTTATAGGCAAGGAAAAGGAACAATGACCAAAAAAAGTATACATTTATAGGAGTGGGTTGCCATGACATTGGCTACTGGAAGAACTACACAGCTGCTCTGCATGCAATTAGCAAGTAGCAAACAATGATTGGTGCATAGGCCATCACCTGGTCATGACCATCACCTACAAAAGCCATGCTGTCACTTAATCAGACCCACTCAATCCCTGTACTACAGAGGGAGAGAGAGAGAGAGAGACATAGAGAGACAGAGAGAATGATACAGAGTGAGACAACAACCAAACCAAAACACTTAGGTTTGAATATACAACAAACCCCCAAAAAAGGTATGTGAAACATTTAAGCATGTTATTTAATGTATTACTTGGTCTGTAATAATGGGATAGCTGAGTCTGAAAAATATATATGTGGCAGCAAAACTTGCTGTACTTGATGTCCTGTTGTACAACCGCTATGGCCATAGCATCTGACTCTGTCTGCAGTGGGAGACATCACAGCTATACCTGTCAACTGTACAACTCTTCACAGAATGTCCAGATTTTGAAATCAGACTGCTATGTCTGCTCCTCTTGACATCTCTACCTGTCTGACAAATAGCTGAGGAATGAAGTCATAAAGTAATGACAAAGACTTGAGTGTAAGACTACACATCCTTCAGAACAGTCACAATAATGCAAAATGTATTATGCTAAAAACTTCATAACTCTATAACAGGAATATGTATGATATGTCCCTATTTACCCCCCCCCCCATCATTTTAGACTTTGTCCAAATGTGATGGTCTAAGAGTTTGAGAGGTTGTATCACAGCCCAGGAGCCTGACTCACCCTGGGAAAGGACAGCTCACATTTGCCAGCCACTACAGTGTCCATCAAACAGTTGTGACTGTGCCACTGCTAGGCCTGTTAATGGGATGTTGTCCATATCCATATGTTACCGGTGAATATGAGTATGATATATGTTTGTCTTGGAAAGCTAAGAGACATATATAGGGCATGTGGATAGTACAGTACTGTTGCAGATATGTGTGCCAAACTGCATGTGATATTTTGAATTAATAACATTCAAGTATACAGTGTTCTGCTGTACAATAAGCACATTTGTGACTGATATCTGTAGACACACACACATATACTTGACCTATGTCAGCCAAACCAGTGGCAAGTCTTCCAGCATTGACAACATAGCATAATAATAGTGTAGTTATGACTGTTGAACATCTTCCATGTTATCACAGTGGTGTCTAGGGCTAATTTGCAATCAACTTAAATATGTATGTTGCAGCTAGAGTAATAGTACAGTCAAACACAGACTTGCCACCATCCACACACCATCCACATGGATGATGGCCACTGTCATCCCTATACACAGAAATGAATGGAGAATAGAGGATTATGCAGTTAACTGTGCAATATTGGGTGGAATAAGATAGGGCAGGGCCAGGAGTATAATGACAGCTGATTTTAGGATTAGGTTGTAGTTTGTAATATTGTCAAGTAGTATTCTTTGTTGATGTGCAAGTAGAGAACCATATGAGGTTGTGTAAAATTTTCTCCTGTTTATGTCTTCCAGCTACCATGCCATGAGGAAGGCTTCCAGCCTTTACTTCATTGGAGAATAATGCAATAATTCAGTATCTCATACAGCACTATGATGTCCTGTTCGGACATGGCACAGAGGCCCTAAGTGACCGAACATCCCTGTGGAAAGAACTGGTCCACAGGGTGAATGATGCTGGATAACAGAACTGGCATTATGACCATGTCCATCATCGCACCAGTGGCATTTTGCATCATGCACGGAACCAAGAAGCTAATGTAGTAAGACAGCAAATAGCCACAGGTGGGGGTGCAGCCATTAAACCCCCGCTGACATGTATGGAACACCTCCTTGCCAGCCTTGGTGCACTCGCCCGGCACACCCACCACGAAGCACAACCCAGCATTGTTGAGGTGGATGGCACCCGATCAATGTTTGAGGAGTGTGCAGGTAAGGCCACAGTGCACATAACTAGAAGAGCATTGAGTCTACATTTCTGTCTGTAGAGACTCTGCATGTATATATCAGAGAATATAGTCTGTAGCTGGAGTTTAGTAATGCACAGATTTGCACATCTATGGTGTTGGGCTACATATTCACTAGTATTGCTGTTTGTTCTGTTAATGTTCTGAAATGCTGCTTCCACCCTGTAGCAATGTCACATGAGTGGCTACTGAAATTAACTCTCTCCCACAACTATGTAGGTCCCTCAGGTATACAACTGGGGCAGCAGCCTGTGGCCGGTGAGTATGGGGTTATTTTGTTTATGTTTGCCAATACACCAGCCATGTTAAGGGCATGCTACATGCCTGTACACATTTATCACACCTACCTACAATGCATGTTGTACATGTTCAGTTTTGTTGGTGTTAACTGTACAGCATCACAGTGGTCACCATGGTGAAGGGTAAGTAGGAGTCCTGCAGTATACCTCACAACCCCTCAGTGCAAAATGTGTGGACAGAGACAAGCCAAATGGTGAGACAAATGGCCTACAGTAGGGACATGTATGAATCATAACCCTCATGCAGTCGATACAACAGTGTACACACCCCTATGATGGTGTCAACAGTTCCTGATATATACAATGACAGAGCACAATAACACATTCCACACCTTTTCCCACCCGTAATGTGCGCCTAGCATGTGCAATTAATGTATAAAATAGAATCCTATGTTAGGACAACAAATATGGGGTGTACAAACCTTACAATACACTGCAAGCATATGTGTGCATACACTCCAATTGACATATTGTGGAGGCAGCTTGTGATGTACTGCCAGCAGTACACACCTGCCATCAAGTTCAGGCCTCTATGTCACATCATTTAATGGTCTACTGCCCAAGAAGTGTGTCCATGACAAGTGGCCAGCTGCCTGCAACACAGGCAGCCATGGCTTGCAGACATCTTCCAAGGCATGACATAGATCCCATATCTGAAAGGAAATAGTCAGGAGCAGGGAAAACAACATTACTCACTACTGTATATTCCATGGCAAACAGTGCAGACATTCATCTAAAGGCATATTAAATATGGGGAAACAGTGATGTTGACAAGACACATATGGCCATCCAATACAGATGACAATACATAGTACAAACTGGTCAGGGAGGCTACCCAAATACATGCAGAAACACTGAGGCAGTTGGACAAATGTCTAGCAAGTCCTGCCTGTGTATTATCTGCATCAACAAACACATGGAGTCTGCATAATTGTGCCCTATGGGTTAGGGTAAATAGATGGGAGATTTATCCCACAAGAAACATCATCCAGGCCTCCGTACAGGTAGTAAAAGCATGACCCTAGGTCTTTGAAAGGCATATGTTGCAATGTGTAATGGTTTCATGAGACCAAGGCTCAAACCTACAGACAGTAGTCCTAAGATTACATGTGGTGCACAAGCAGCAGCTCACATCACATCAGGGCCACCATCCCCAACTTGAAGGTTGCTGGTGCCAGTGTACACCTCTACAGTTGCTGTTCATTACCTGAAAGTAGGCTTGTAGACATGGTGGAGTGAATGTGGAACACTGCAAACTAACACTCATGTGGCCCACAGTTGTCAGGCATCTGCAATAAGGCTGAGGATGGAGAGGTGTGTCCGCTTCAAATACAATAGTGAACTGAAGCATACATCCAAAGCTAGCTAAGAATGGACGTATCTTAACACATTCAATGTTATGAATTGGCCCACACATAACACACACTCCACAGCAATACTGATGTCTCTGTTTGACTTCCATGGGTTGTGCACATGAACTGGCCTTGCAGTCTGACAGAGTTGTGGTACTTTTGTAGGGAAGATGGACCTAATTATGCAAAGGCAAGGATGTGCCATGCTATTGTGCCCCTTCCAGAAATATTGACTGCTGTATTTCAGTTAGCAGGTGCTTCAACAAACCATTGGTTTAAAGGTGTGCACAGTTATGCACTCCCAATATGGTACGCGTCTTAGTCAGAATCTGCATGACTGACAGTCATCTGACTCAGGACTGGATTGCATAGGTCATGTGTTACATATCAGTTGTGTGCAATGTTTTTGACTGCAGTAATGTAGCCCCATTGAATATCATAGAAGAGGCTGCCATGTCAACAGGGGTGTGTACGCTCTTGAAATCCACATGAGGCTTGGAAGGTCGTCGGTGTACACAGATGTTATTGCACATACATCAACTGATGATGATGAGGTCTGGGAATCACATGTCAGTCATTCATTAGTGACATCCATCCTCATATCCTCCCAGTCATGTGTCAGACAAACACATAGGGGTTGTGAAGAACAGAGCAAACATAACTGCTATGCATCCAACACATTCAGCAATGATTTGTATAGTTGTGAGCTATGGTGTACCATGCATGCCAATGTGCTGTACAGGTGCACAGCATGAATGTATACATGGGTGCAGTACATCCCAGGGGAAAGGGCATCACCTACTAACATGACTCATGCATCTCACATATATATATTGTTTGTAACCAGGATTTAGAATGGCTGGACTGCCTGATATTGAGTGCCATATGTCATGCATGTCAATTGTTGGGTAATGAGGTCTGTGTAATATGTTTGTGCCACCTCACCTGTAAGTGTGTATGTGTGTAGAAGTAAACCATAATGTACAGGTCTTAATTTACATTTCTTGTCTGCCCTTCACACATGACGAGGTGGGTCAGGGTCCCTCCTGCAGGCAAAATGATGTTAGTGTCCATACAGACTCTAACAATGATGATAGGCATAGTAAGGCATAGGCAGGGTTGTCAAGGGCTGACTCTGTGCCATTGGCTGACATCCCACTTTTATCAGTCCCATCCCCACACACAGTCACAATGCCCATACACACCCCATCACCAGTGGCCATAGATGAGGCACAGTTGGAGGGTGGAGGCATGGGACAGGAAAGTGTGGTGACTATGGCAAATGTGTTTGTACACAGCAGCCATAGCCAGATGACTGGTGAGGGACCACACAGGCAGATGCATAGAGATGTTCATAGGAGGGCTACTGACCATCATGCCCTTAGCAGAGGTACCACAGCAGGTGTCACCAGATGCATGTTTCGGACTATCATGGAGGCACAGACATGTATGGAACATTACACCAGAGGTAGTCTGAGGCTCCAGAGGGCTACTTTTCCTGCTGCACATGACATCATCCGTGATCTTGCAGGTGACGACCGTTATTTTGCAGAGGTCATGGATAGACAGTTGGGTGAGATGGTGAGAATCCTCAACTGTGTGTTGTCTGTGGTAATGCATGGGGTGGGAATAGGGCATCGGCCAAGTGGACATAGGTCAGCAACCTCAACAGGTGGAGGTCTACGTGGACATGCAACAACTCACGGCCACTCCCTTAGTGGCAGTACCAGCACCAGCACTGCAAGGGGGGGTGCTGTCCACCTCACAATGCAGCAGGCCACTTGCACATAGTCCTGGCTGGTCCCAACAGGGATGTGGACCCAGCTGAAAATTGTCATCATCATCAGGGGAGAGTAACATATTTTGGCTTCTGCCTGGTAGTGCCCGTGCAACCCCTGGCAGGCACAGTTCCTGTGTCTTGGCCAGACATGGTAAACTTTACTCCTGCAATGTACTGTCTGCAGCTGCCAAATAAACTGCTGTATAGGGCAGCTACATGGCAGAAATGTGTACATACATAAACGCACACATCACCAACCCAGCTAGGGCACCTCCATTCTTATAGACACCACATCTGCACAACCCATTTAATAAAGAACCCCCTAACCCACACAGATGATGTCAACCAAACAGCTCAGACTAGGCTTCTGGCAAACCCACAACACACCCTGTGCATATGATGATACTTGTGCCACATCCCTGTCATCTATGCCATCAATGCAGGGACATGTTAATATGGTTCTGATGCACAGGGTGGATGTACTAAGATTTAGCAATGTAATGCTGTTTAAAATGTTGTCAGCTGGAATGATTAATGCTTACACGTAAGGGTGTGTAGTTGTCCAGCCATGATGCATTATAGCTGTCATTAACACTGACTGGTTGTGGTCTCCATAATGTATTCTGTTTGTGTACTAGGTGTCTATGGTGTCAGCAGGATGTTGGCCTGCTGTCTTTTCCTACAAAGGGTATGGCAGAGTGGGGACGCATTGTGTCATATCCTGGGTACAGCTGAACACAAGTAATAGGTCTGCATAACAGTTACTGCATGTGCTACATGGCTGATAGGTCTGAGGGGTATATACAGGTGAGTGCATGGTGGCTGATGTAAGCAGCCCTTTTACAGTGGACATTGGTAAGTGTACTGGGTGGCACACACCAAATGTTTGTGAATAACACACAAACAGAGGCTTTGGTGTTGATGCAATAAACAGAGAATGCTGTTCACATGGGTGTACTTAATTCTGCAGTGAACTCATTTTGGCCTATGCAATGTCATGAAGACCAAATTGCCAAAAATCACATCAGTAAATAATCAGTCCACCAGTTTAATGTCATTGACAATGGTACTGGCAAGGTATATGTCCTCTTCCCCAATGTAGTGCACTGGAGTTGGTAAACATAGGTGTGCTGGTGTGGGTGGCACAGCCTCCCACTTTGGAGGCTGTGGGGTGGTGTAGAACCACACATAGTGTGATTAACAACTACTTATACTGTTAACATAACTGTACAGCATAACAGCATGATAAGCGGGGGGATATGCACAACAATAACCCCAATGTGGGTGGTTGTGCCCACAGCAACCACACCCAACTATATATTTCAACTCCAGTATCACTGTACAGCTGTACAGTGGGGAAGAGGGCATTTACACATCCATTATTAGTTTTGATGGAATGAATTTCCACAAGATGATTGCTTTGAAATGTTACCTTTTACCAGTTAGTTCTCAATCAAATGATCTCCTGGGACATATATCTTCTGCAAACTGAACTAGATCCCTTCACATACACACACACTTACTTAGCAACACTGAGAGTAGTACCCCTACCTAGGTACTTATTGCTACTAATGTGTTTGGCCTTAATTGCACACACCACAGAGCTTTTAGGATGAGGTGTGTCCTGAGTTTCCTGTTAAGTGAAGAACATCACCAGGCTTTGTAAGGCATGGTAATGGGGGATGTACTGGGTGTTAATGAACAATACATAGTATCACATACTGTCATATACAAATTGACAAACACATACAGTCATAGACAATTTTGACCGACCTGGGTTTACCAGTGCTAACTACCTTGTCAGTGAGTCCATACTGTTACATAGTTTTTGCATACAGCACATGCATCATTGGGCTTCATAGTGTAATCAGTTACCTGTATGGTTGATGGTGACAGCGTTCCTCATACAGTGGACCTTGGGACATGTACTGGAGGTACCATGGTGTAAAGATAGTATACCCAGCACCCGCATTCCACATTGGATATTGTACTCACTGAAATCCATGATAATGCTTTGACATACCCACACTCACACATTGACCAGGATTGTCATAAAAACCCTTGTCTATCTAATCAGTGCTACTACAGGGATATGCATTTATTGCATATGCCACAGGGATAGTAGGGTGAGGGTTTGTCATGGCTCTCCTAATGTCAGCAACATCACCATCCCTTATAATGTATGGCAAGGTTTAGTGTATTTGGAGTATGTGGCCTCAGAATGCTGTCTACTACAAATATGCACACTCGCACACAATTTCACACACACACACACACACACACACACACACACACACACACACACACACACACACACACACACACACAGACACACACACATACTCATATTTGCAAGGACTCAGAGAGTAACCCACAGCTATCTACCCATTTGTAGAACAGTGTTATGCTGGTACTGCAAGCTCCAGGTAGTCCATAGGGGGAAGAGTGTCACAAGGTGCATTTAATGTGAATTACAGCAGCAGCCCATTCTAAGTATAGCAATGGGGGTGTAGTGGGTGAGAAGGCCCTCAAAGGATTTTCAACTACAAGTTTAAAAACACACAGACACTGTTATACTCAATACTGTACACACACATTTCTCAGTACTGAGGTCCATAGGTGCAGGTGTTCCTAGGTGTATACCAGGTTAATGGCCATTGAAAGATGAGAAGAGTAGGGCATGTGAATACACTGGTACCATGCCACATGACATTTGTCAGTAAGCTATCTAGCAACTGATGCCACATGAGAGATCCCCTGGGTGACAGTTAAACTTAACATCCACTCATCTGGTTTTCTCTTGAAGAAGGCCAGTGAGGTGCTCCAATTGACATGTATGCAAAATATATTGCACGACATGGTCAGTGTCTGGGTAAGGGACCTGTACTCAAACATGTTCTGTTAACTGTGGTAGTTTGATTGCAGTATCCATGGCATGTGGTGCATACAGAGTGGGGTTTTCTAGCTGTGGCATTCATAAGACAGCTGGACAAACATGTAAGTATCAGTCATTCAGAGATTGCCTGTAAGCAGCCAAGATGAATACCTGACATATGCACATCTGTACAGAGGACAGACAGAAAGTAGCTAGCCAACAGTTTATGCACTAGGATGAATGTTTTGGCAGATAGACGTCTGAAATGGATAGGTATGCCATTACTACAAGACAGCAGTCCTCAATGACATGTCCTAAAAACATAATACAGTTAATATCAACATATCAGATCAATATCCAATAGAAGATGCATAAAAGCATACAGACCAAACACCAAAAACATGATTGGTAGTACTCAGAGGCCAGCTTTGCATGCAGAGGTGTATGGTTCCACTACTACAATCTGCAATCTACTGTTACATGGAAAACAACTGTTAAAAGTAGTAATGCAATGATACAATGCATGCATGTGTGACTGCATAAAACCTGGGATACTAGCCAAGTATGAAACACATACAAAGAGAAAAGATTATGGCACTACACATGTATACACAGGTGTCCCATACAGTATACTCACACCCCTTGCAACTGTAATGACAGCACATAGAAGCATGTTATGTACATAAAATTAAATACACTTATTAAATATGTCATTACCCTGCTATTTTATCAGACTGGAATGTGATCAATGGTTACCAGGGCTGAGCTATGCTTAGCTGGTGTAAGCATTGCTTAAATGTAAATGCTAAGCAGATTTGCACACTGGTAAGCGAAGCCTACATGGTGTAAGCGCCTATTTGTTTAGCTGTATGTTAGCACCACTTACTGTCAGGCAAACCCATGCAAACCTGCTTAAAGCTGCTCAAAACTGCCTTAACCACTCTGCATCTAACGGTCCTTGTTCTGCAAAAAATATATACAGCCCTTGTAGGACTTGAACCCAGGACCATGAACACTATAGTCACACCAGTTAACTGCTAAGCCATCTGAGCTGTGAAAATGTCTGTTGTTTTTCAGATACATCATTCAGTACACATACTGAATAGTAGTGAACAACTGCTTTGACTACTACAATTGTTTAGTACTTGAAAGTGAAAATGGTGTTGAATCAGTCATGTACTTATATGTAAATATACACATAGATTAATATGGTGGGCTACATCTGAGAAGGTTTATACAACACTCATGTTTACACATAAAAGACTATAGATATATGTTTATACATATGTATACATATATATATATATATATATATATATATATATATATATATATATATGTATACATATTCATACACACACACACACACACACATATATATATATATATATATATATATATATATATATATATATATATATATATATATATATATATATATATATATATATATATATATATATATATATATATATATATATATATATATATATATATATATATATATATATATATATATATATATATATATATATATATATATATATATATATATATATATATATATATATATATATCCCATGACATGTAGTGGGGTCATACCTTAGTGCAAGGGAACGTAATGTATGTATTGCAGTTATAAATATAAAATGTTGCTACAGTCACAGGGGTTGTATCAACATACATTTTGTGAAGGAAGTCTCTTCTGAAACTGACATGTACACCATGACTTACTGACAGACATCATAAAATCATTATAGTGAAGTACCACACAAATCAAAGTAATGATCCTGTGGAATACAGAAGAAATATGAGCAATAAACACGGACAGTCTGAAACAATTTGGTTAGTCAGGAGGTATACACAGAACGCCTTAGTGCTAGAAATGTGGAACAAGTCTGACAAAGGGGATGTTTAAAGCCATGAAAATGGGGATATATCAGAAATACTGGACTACATAAGCTCACACAATTGATGCATTCACACCCTCCTGTCTGTCCTAACACATATTAACTGGAGGACCAGAGAGCCCAACCCACATACTTCACACTTGTTAGTGACATACATCTTCACACCAGCCCACTGCTTTGTCAGAAATACACAACACGTATGGTGGCCAGCCAAAAGTACATCTGACAAATATCTAAGCATAACATCACACTATGGTAAATACACTGCTCTGCTAGGCATGTCACCAAGCACTGTTTACATTACAGGCAGACTGCCACAACACTAACCCAATTTACCTATGGGGAAATACACATGTAATTGCAAATATAGCAGGCACTACAGGTGTGTAACAGCATGGAGTAACAGACTTCACTGTGAAAGTGCATACCCACAACCAATCTCAACACAGTCACAGTCACATAATGGTAAGTTTAAGTAATAGTACAGTCAAAGGTCTGTGTGAACAAAAGTCATTATCATGTTTGCCACTCACACACTAGCCCTATATATACTGGCCCAATTCATAGTGTAGTCTCATGCCTGACCATGGTATGGGACATATCTCAGCCTAGCCCTACAAACATATAGACTAATAGGGTATCAGAAACTGGAGCAACATGCACCATCAGATAGAATAGGACCAAGAATGCTGACATCTACCCCAGTCTGTATGCATGCCAAATAACATGATCACAATACACTGCTACATAATACAGACACTCTGTCAACAATCACCTTAAGTACACAGACTTCACTACTGTACAGGCTACCACAAAATGTCCAGGTTTTATCCTCAACTATTAGGCCTCCTATACATTACATGTCTGGTGGTCTGATATATCACTGGCTTGATATCAGGAATTATGTCAGTAAATAATGGTATACTTTACATATCCACCTCTTACTGCATGACATATGAGCAAAGGGTGACAGACTTGGGGGACAGAAGCATAAACACAGGGCTAATATTGACATATCGCAGTTATAAACTGAGAACATTGTTGGTGTAACAGGGTTTGTTGTGACATATCTCTTCTGAGGGATATGAAGTCAGTAACACACATGGATGTTACCATTTCCTGAGTGCAATCATCAGAGTATGTTACTGCATTTACAAAGACAGAAAATGTGTGAGTAACACACCAAATCTCAGGCTCTAAACTCTGGCCGGTCTGCAGATAGCCCTACAGCTGAGCATTTTCTTAGCCACATAACACTGTCATGCCAGACTTTAAATCATGCAGAACATCCATATCCACGCAAACCCTGGTAAACCAACATTACTTCAATTGTAGAACAGCAATACTTACATTCTGTCCACATATCTGGAACACCCCCTTCCAGTTTGTTGGCCTGTCTCCACAGTGTTTTTTGTAAGATGTATTTGCAACTACCCTCTGTGATGCTGTTTTTCACACACCCACATGAAGTCCTGCTCACAGTGAAGGAGAAGGGCCAACACCCACTTGCACTGCTTACTTATAGGAGTGTGTTTCCATGCAATTGGCTGTAGGAATGGTACCACAAGTGTTCCACATGCAATTAGCAAGTGGAGGATTCCAATTCATGCACAGGCCATCAGCTGATCATGAGCATCATCTACCAAAGTCAAGCTGCCTATGCAAAACAGATGCATTTTTTCACATCTACCAGAGGGGGCGGGGGGATAGAGAGAGGGAAAGAAAGAAAGGAAGAGAAAAAAAGCCAAGCATGTTTATGTATGATCTGTGGGAGGAGAGAGGTCTCTGGGTATTATAATGGTTGCCTATATATATAACTGTATGGCTGTGTGTTGTCTACAGCAGCAACCTCTACAGTCTTTGACAACTGTTGGCCTTTTAATATGAAATTGGGACATATGGGTCCTCATTATGAAAATGTAGTGAAACCCACCTGCCAATCAATCCTGCTATTTACACAATCACACCAACACCAACACAGGATACTGATGACACATACACTTGCCAGTATGGAGTTTCAGACCCCTACCTAGCTATGTATTGGTACTATAGTGTTACTCAGTTAACACGAGCACCACAGAGCTTATATATTGGAGAGCTGTCCAAAGGTATCTTTGAAGGTGAGTGACATCAGCTGCAGTGCTAAAAGATGGGTAAAGGAAGTGCAGTAACTGTGAATGACCACAAGATCAGGTATCAACAAGGACTCACATACTCAAGCACACACATTTTCACAGTTGCCAGGATCAAGATTAGAACTCCTACCTCAGTAGTTTTCTACACTATGGTATTACACAGTTATCACAAGCACCACGGAGCTTATATGCTGGAGATCTGTCCAACGGTATCTTTGAAGGTGAGTGACATCAGCTGCAGTGCTAAAAGAGGGGTAAGGGAAGTAAAGTAGCTGTGAATGACCACCAAATCAGGTTTAAACAAAGACTCACACAAATTCTCACAGTTGCCAGAACTAGAATTATAACTGCTACCTTACTACATTATGGTATTACACGGTTATTGTAAGCACCACAGAGCTTATATGTTGAAAAGTTGCCCAAAGGTATCTTTGAAGGTGAGTGACATCAGCTGCACTGTACAGTAAGTGTGAAACCAGGCATCAACAAAGACTCACACACACATTTTCACAGCTGCCAGGACCAAGATTAGAATTCATATATAACTAGTTTGCTATACTATGGTATTACGCAGTTATCACAAGCATCACAGAGTTTACAGACTGGAGAGCTGTCTAAAGGTATCTTTGAAGGTGAGTGACATCAGCTGCAATGCTAAAGGAGGAGTAAGGGAGGTGTAGTAAGTGTGAATGACCACAAAACCGGGTGTCAACAAAGACCCACACACTCTCACACACATCTTCCCAGTTGCCAGAACCAGGATTAGAACTCTTACTTAACTACTTTGCTACACTATGGCATTACACAGTTATTACAAGCACCACAGAGCTTATATGTTGGATAACTGTCCAAATGTATCTTTGAAGGTGAGTGTCATCAGCTGCAGTGCTAAAGGATGGGTAAGGGAAGTGCAGTAAGTGCAAATGACCACAAAATCAGGTGTCAACAAAGACACACACAAACGCACACATTTTCACAGCTGCTAGAATCAGGATTAGAATTCCTACCTAACTAGTTTGCTACACTATGGTATTGCACAGTTATTGCAAGTGCTACAGAGCTTATATGTTGCAGAGCTGTACACAAATATCTTTGAAGGTGAGTGACATCAGCTGCAGTGCTAAAGGAAGGTTAAGGGAAGTGCAGTAAGTGTGAATGACCACAAAATCAAGGATCAACAAAAATGTGCACACTCTCACACATACGTTCACAGTTGCCAGGACCAGGATTAGAGCTCCTACCAAACTAACTTGCTACACTATGATATTATGCAGCTATCACAAGTGTCATGGAGCTTATAATGCTGAGTCTTGGCCAAAGGGTTATTTCAAGATGACTGACATCAGCAGGTGTGCTAAAGTGGGCAATGGTAGATGTAGTGAGTGTGAATGGCCTAAAAATCATTCACCTCCACATACAGACACATACACACACACACACACACACACACACACACACACACACACACACACACACACACACACACACACACACACACATACACACACACACATTATCACAGTTGTCATATCTGGGATTAGAACTCCTACATAACTAGTTTGTTACACTACAGTAATAAACAGTTATTGCAAACACCCTGGGACTTACAGAGCTGAGGGTTGGGCAAAGGGTTATTTCAAGGTGATTTACATCAGCAAGAGTGCTAACATGGGGAATGAGAAGTGCAGTGTATGTAAATGGGCCATAAATCATTTATCTGGAAACACACACACACACACACACACACACACACACACACACACACACACACACACACACACTCAGTCACACACAACTTTACATTTGACAGGACGGTCTATACAAATACTTGTTTTTACTATTGTGTAACACAGTTATCACAAGCACCACAGACAATATAGGGCTGAGGGCTACCAAAAGGAATGTCTACAGTGATTGACATCAGCACATCATGTGATAGCAGCCAATTGGATGTGTAGTGGGTGGGACAGGCCTCATAATGGAATTTTATCTGTCACTGTCTGTCTCTCTCTTCCCTACATATCTGTGTGTGTATGTTTGACATATAGTGTGATGGCCTTGTATATATGTGTGTATTCCTATCTAATGTGTGTGAAGCATAAATGATGTACAATCTGGTTTGTGTGCAGAGACATCTGCAAATGACAGATATGTATAGTCCACTGTGTTGTAGACATGGGCTTCAATTCTCTAAATGTAGGAACATGCCTAGTATGACCTTCTGTATTGAGTGTGTGAATCCATTCCAGGTACGGATGTACTCCACTCCAGGGTTTGGTGTTCAACTTACAGATAGCAACCTGTTTCTGCAGGATATATGTAGATAGGTTGACAATATGGAGTCACAATGGGTGACAGATAGGGGATACTGTAACTATTGCTGTCTGTGTTGCTTGTGTTACATGGCTGGTGTTAGCAGAGATATTCAGACATATGTACTATTTTACACTGTGATGTATTATGTCATCGACTACTGACAGATATAATTATTTGCTCGCAGTTATTTACTGGGAAATACAAGATGAATGAAGCTGAGTCCAGTATTGTGGTCCAGAGCCTGTACATTATTGCACACTCCTGCCATTCTGGAGGGGTAGCTACAGACACTTGCTGATGGGTCTGTGTAAATGGTCCAGAACCTTGGTAGTATGGTGGCTGAGGATCCCCTTCTTGTACATATACTGACTTAACAGAATGGCCATATCCTGCTGTGGCCATACCTCTCAGCTGTAGAGATTCACCCAGCTAACCCAGAGGCATTGCTCATATATCTGGTCAGTCTCCCCTTCACATTGTGGTTTATGAGCAGGATTGTAGTCACCCATTACTGGGTTTGTAGGGAGGGGTAGTATGGGCACACATCAGAATTTCAGACTTCACACACTCCATGACGTCCATGCATCTACACCCCCCAATCTGTTATTCAATCCTCGTCCTAACATTATACAAGCAATATCCAGGAAATATCCCTATAGTTGGCTCTTCATCTCAGCGGTATTTATGGATTGGTCCACAGTTCATGCAGTAGGACATGGGGGCATGCTACTGTGATTTGTCAATATGGCCTTGCATTTGTGTTCTGTTCACTGTGTTAGTTTATTTGGGACCCCATGAGATACCATACTTTGGCACTATGGGTGATGCACAGGCCTTTGACAGAGGACTGTAGGCCATTTGGCAGTGATGCAGACCATCTGTAGCAGGCCAGTGCATTCTGTCATTCCTACATTCCCAGGCTGCTAGCTAGTAGATTTTCTTGGGTGACAGAGTAAGTGTGCATGGTGTTAATGTCAATAGTTCCTGTACATATTGACCCATTGGTCCAGATGCAGGCAGGGTGCTGCTTACAGCTAGGGACACACCTTCATAGGACACCTCTTCATCATGCTGCATTCTGTGGGTATTCCCATACAGAAGTGGTGTCATACTGTACTCATTCCAGCAGTAATGATATGACTTGTGATAAACATGTGGCTGATGGTGGGGTGAGCTGAGTGCATGTGTGATATGGAAGCTACTTGCAGCTGACTCACAGATATACCTGGGACATTCCCCTTATGCTGTCTTGTGCAAGGACATAGGCAGTCCCTCATTACTTCATAACTGTGCCTTTTGTAGTCTGCCAATGATTGTCCAGGCTGCAATATTCCATACTACACAGACAACTAATGTTCTGCTAACCTGTATGCACCATTCCAAAGTTGTATGCAGCTGATAGTTACATTTTACGCACTCTGTCTAGGGTACTTCCCCCTGTGTACTGTGTGTATGTATGGGCCCACATTCAGGGCATGCCTCCTTCTGCCTACATGGGCAGGATCAGGTAATTCCTCCTCCACATCCCTCTGTACCTGTGATGGCCATGCCAATGGTGGGGGACTGTGTGGGCTTGCCCCATGCTGTTCCTGCTGCAGCTTTTTCCACAGGATCATATTATGTAGCATGGCACATACTATAAACATTTGTGTACACGTAGCTGGAGAGTACTGCAAGGCTCCATTGGATATGTCCAGGCAGCGAAACCATGACTGAGCATCCCAAATACATGTTCACTTATGATTCTGGTCTGTGTGTGTGTCTCATTATGGAGTTCTGGTGTGTGTTCATTTCTGAGGGGTGTCAGCAGCCATGGCTCCAGTGCATAGCTAGCATCCCCCACTAGGTGCCATATGGGATGTCTCCAGTGACAAATGCCTGGTAGAGCTGTGTCATATGTCAGATGTGGGAGTTATGATAGCTTCCAGAACTGCCAGCACACACATTCAGGATAATGCCCAGTGAATTGCACATGACCTGGCAGCTGATGGAGGGGAAGCCCTTGCAGTTTATGTAGACCCTACGCCGCTCACCAGGTGGTGCTTTGATGTATATGTGCATGCAGTCTATAGCACCCACTACCTTAGGGTATTTTGCTATTTGGTGGAAGAGATGCATATCACTCATCAATGCCTCCTGGGTGTTGAGGAAATATATGTGCTCACCGGCATGTGATGACATGGCGTACAGGTACTGGTGGAATACCCTGGATGCTGATGCCTGTGAGATCCCCATGATATCCCCAGATACCCTTTAGAAGGCACATGTGGCTAGTATTCTTAAGCCTACACATACCTTGGTATCCACTGGGATGGGTTCCCCTCTTTTGGCTCTGTGTGTGAGGCGTGGCCGGCACAGCTAAACAATTTTCTGTAGAATGTCCCTGTCCACCCTATAGTGCTGCACTATCTCCAGCTCATGTAGCACCTGTTAAGTTACCCTGGATCTATACAACCTTCTCCTTCTCCTCACTGTGGGTTGGTTGTTAGCATTGTCATCCTCACCACCCTCAGCCTCTTGCACATATTGATATATGAGAGTGACAGCAGCCCCTAACATTTTGTTAGTTTTATCAGGTAAAATTTTCCCCATCTGTGTACACCGATGGTGTAGAATTTCTGGGAAGAAACAGACTGGAATATGTTTGCATAATTTATAGTAGTGTACTAGGCTATTCCATGTGTTATTGGCTGATTCTGATACATTTCATCTGCCAGCTATGTTAGTTCTGCTTGATTGCCTTCCTACTGCTGTTTTCCCTTCCCAATGCCTTCTGGTTTAAGGCCCGAGGTACTCTGCACATACACAGTGCTCAGATGTGAACAGAGCTGCTATTTCCTGGGAACCTGGTGCACGTCATGCACACCCATTTAGGCAATGTAAACACTGCTAGGTAGCCTCAGACACACCCCCTTCCATAGCTGTGCTTAGCTAAGGGCAAACATGGGCCACAGAGCTCCAATAAGCTTACAGCATGTATGACACTCCACCTTATGAGGTCATCCACCTCTTATATAATGGTGTTGCTGCACCTACACGGTTGGGTGCAAGCTAACACTAAGAGGAAATCTGTGATTCAGTATCAATCTTCTCATTTGCATAAAACAGGATGCTAATTCATAATTACCACACTCACACCCAGCCTTCCCCCATAGCAACCACTATTCCCTGGTATTGTTGTCTTATGCATGCCATTAGCTATTATGGCAAAATGCTGATTTGGGTTTAAAAGCTTATTTCCAACCTTTTTTCTTATTTATGGGTCAATCCCGTTTGCGCACCGCTGCCCTATGCTTAAACGGACGAAACTGTCCCCAAAAAAATAAGTTATTTTTTATAATTTTGCAACTATTTCTCATGCCAATGGCCACATATTTGGCATTGGCATGCCTACTACATTGAATACATTCTTTCTTTAGACCTGTCATGCCTCCGTTTTGTAATTTGCAGAAATGTATTCATTTAGTAACTGCATACATTTCTGCAGGTTACACTATTCCTGCACAGATGCCTGCCTGCTTCCTGGATCACTAATTCACCTCATTTTCATGTTTTTCACCAGCAAATGAGGTAATAACATATAGTTGGCTGGTGGAATGTATCAGAATCAGCCAATTACACATGCAGCAACCCAGCACACTAATATAAACTATGCAAACACCGTACAGATTGGTTTTATGACAAACTCTACACCACCGGGGTACACAGACAGGGAATTTTAACTGGCAAAAATAACTAAATATGTTAGAGGTTGCTGCTGTTTTACTCCATCAATATGTGCTAGAGACTGAGAGTGGTGAGTAGGAGAATGCTGACAACTGACTCACAGTAAGGAGGAGGAGAAGAGTGTACAGACCCAGGCTAACCTACCAGTGCCTACATAAGCTGGAGATAGTAGAGCACTATAGTGTGGACAGGGACATTATACAGCAAATCGTTGAGCTGCGCCAGCCATGCCTTACACACAGAACTAATGGAGGGGGTCCCATACCAGTGGATACCAAGGTATTTCTAGCCTTAACAATACTAGCCACAGGTACCTTCCAAAGACCAACTGGGGATATCATGGGGGTCTCACAGGCATCAGCATTCAGGGTACTCCACCAGTTCCTGTATGCCATGACACAAGATGCCAATCAGCACATATATTTTCCCACTGACCGAGACACACTGACCACATGTATGTGTCTCTTCCACCATATAGCAGAATACAGTGAAGTACTTGATGCTATAGACTGCACATACATTCACATCAAAGCACCACCCAGTGAGCGGAGCATGGTCTACATAAACCGCAAGGACTTCCCTTCCATCAACTGCCAGGTTGTGTATGATGCCCAGGGCATTATCATGAATGTATGTGCTAGCAACCCTGGAAGCTATCATGACTCCCACATCTGGCATTGCTCACAGCTGTATCAGGTGTTTGCCAGGGGGGACATCCCATATGGCCATTTAGTGGGGGATGCTGGCTATGCACTGGAGCCGTGGCTGATGACGCCCATCAGAAATGCACACACACCAGAACAAGAACACCATAATGAGGCACACGCACAAACCAGGATCATTGTAGAGCATGTATTTAGGATGCTCAAGTCATGGTTCCACTGCCTCTACATATCCGGTGGAGCCTTTCAGTACTCTCCAGCTACATGTACACAGATGTTCATAGTATGTGCCATGCTACACAATATGATCCTGCAAAAACAGCTGTAGCAGGAATAGCATGTGGCAGGGCCACATACCCCCACCATTGCCAAGGCCAGCACAGGTACAGAGGGACTCGGAGGAAGAACATCCTGAGCCTGCCCCTGTAGGCAGAAGGAGGCATGCATAGTATGGCCAGGCCTTGGTAAAGAGGCAATGCATAGCACACACATTGACACTGTAGGGAACCGGGGACTGATACCTATCTCTGACTTGCACAGACAGTAAAATGGATGCCAAACATGACATTACCTGAGCTTTACCGTGTACAGGGAGTATACAATGTGTAGCCAACATAGTCAGCCCTCCAGCACTGTCCTCAATACTGGTCCAGCAACAAGGTAAGTCACTTTTCCCATCAATAACTGAATGGAGTAGTATGTTCTCATACTTGTATGCATGATATGGATGCAAGCATGCAAGGGAATTGGGTGGCTGAATGGGATAGCAGCAGACAGCTACATGGGACAACAGGAAATTCATAACAAATACTGGTGTCAACATACTAGGCAGCACTACGCAAGGTGACATCCCCCACTGTAGTACATGTGATGGCCTAAAGAACTGTGGGTGTCAATAGGTCACACACATGGATGTCAATGAGGGCTATACATCCAACACCAGCCTCACCCAGCAGGACAGGTGTAGGTGACCATGAAGAAAGGCTAGGCTAAGGCCCCCAAATGATAGTAGTGGTGAACAGCCCCCCACCAGACCTACTCAGACATACTACAACAGGTCTGGCAGTTGCATTCCAGTTCTGAAGGCTAAGAAGTCTGAAACTGAAATATATGCTATTAAGATCTAACATGTGTACTTCACTGGTATGCCTCCTGTCCACATGATAGGTCACAATACAATATGAAATGGAAGCAAGCAAAGTAACCACACCAGTACAGCCATTTCAAGTGTTAAAGTCTGCAGGTGTGCCCCCACCACAATCCCATGTAGAAATGCAGTAACAGATGGCTTGCAGCACTCTCAAATAACCTACAGTCCTCTGGCAAAGGCCCATGCCTCACCCATAGTGCCAATGTATGGAATATCAGGGGGTCCCAACTAACAGCCTAACAGTAAGCAGAAAACAATTGCAAGGCCATGTTGACAAATGCCAGGAGCATGCCTCACCATGTCCTACTGTAAGGACTGTGGATCAGGCCATAAATACTACTGGGATAAAAGCCCGACTATAGGGATACCTCTGAAATATTGCTTATGTAATGTTAGGTGGAGGATAGAACAACAGAGGGGGGTGCAGAAGCATGGATGTCATGGAGTGTGTGAAATCTGAAACTCTAATGTCTGCCCATACTACTCCCGACTGCAAACTCATGAATGAATAGCCACAAAACTGCTTGTAAACCATAGTGTGAAAGTAAATTGACTAGATATATGAATCCTGCCTATGGATAACCTGGGTGTATCTGTACAGCTGAGAGGTATGGCCCTAGCAGGATATGGTCATTCCTTATAGTTGAGAAAAGCACAAGGAGAGGAAACCCTGCCAGCATACTAACAAGGTGCTGCACCATTTAAACAGAACCAGCAATCTATTGTCTGTAGCTACCCCTCCACAATGGCAGGTGTTTGCCAGAATGTGTAGTCTATATGCCTCAGAATATTGGTCTCAGCTGCATTCATCTCACATTTCCCGGTAAATAACTATGTGCAAAGAATGATAACTGTCAGTAGTCGATGACATAACACATCACAGTGTAAAACAGTACATATGTCAGAATATCTATGCTACAACCAAACATGTCACACAAACAGCACAGGCAGCAATAGTTACAGTATCTCCTGTATGTTAAGCCCATTATGGCTCCATACTGGCAGCATATCTGTAGATATCCTGCAGAAACAGTTTGCTATGTGTGGCTGTAGCACACAAAACCCTGAATTGGAGTCCAACCCTCCCCGGAATGGATGCACACATGCAATATAGAAGGGAATGCTTGGCATGCTCCTACACTTAGAGAAATGAAGCCTATGTCTCCCAACACAGTGAGGTACAGGTATTAGTTATTTGCAGCTGTCTGTACACACACACCAAATTGTACACTATTGATACTTCACACACACACACATTGGATAGGAATACACATACATATTTAAGGCCAAAATAATATAATATGTCAAACACACACACAGACGTGGGAAATTGAAAGACAGACAGCAACAGACAGAATCCCATTATGAGGCCTGTCCTACCCACTACACATCCCATTGGCCTATATTACACGATGTGCTGAAGTCATTCACTATAGAATTACCTTTGGTTAGCCCTCAGCCCTATAGTGTCAGTGGTGCTTATGATAACTGTGTAACACTACAGTACAAATAGGTATCCATGTAGCAGTTGTAATCTTAGTCCTATCAAATGCAAAGTTGTGAGTGTGTGTGTGTGTGTGTGTGTGTGTGTGTGTGTGTGTGTGTGTGTGTGTGTGTGTGTGTGTGTGTGTGTGTGCTTCTAGATGAATGTGGTTGAGGCAATTCACACTCACTAAATCTCCCATCCCTCTCCTTCAGCACCGCTGCTGATGTCACTTACCTTCTAAGATACCTTTAGACAACCCACCTTCAAATAAGCTCCATGGTGCTTGCAATAACTCTGTAATACTATAGTATAGCAAACTAGTTAGGTAGGAGTTCCGATCCTGGCAACTGTATAAATGTGAGTGTTTGTGTGAGAGAGTGTGTGTATCCTTGTAGAGACCTGATTTTTGTGGTCATTCACATTTGCAACACTTCCTTTACCCCTCCTTTAGCACTGTTGCTGATGTGACTCACCTTCAAATATATCTTTGCACAGTCATCTAACATATAACTCTATGGCATGTGTGATAAATGTGGAACACTGTAATAACAATAACTCCATAGGTAGTATGGGTTTGAATCTCATCACTGGCAAGTGTTTGTGTGTCTGTAACCCAAAGATTTTGGCTTCATTTACACCCAGCACTCATCTCAGTGCCTGACTTTAGCAGTCCTGCAGATATCATCCACCTTAGAAGTACCTGTTGCCAACCCTAAACCATGTAAGGTTGGTGGTGCATGTGGTAAATGCATAACCATAATGGTCTGAAAAAAATAGTTAGACAGAGGTTTGAACCTCACCCCTAATAAATGTGTGTGTAGGATAAAATAGTTTTTGGAATCTCTCACCCACCACATCATCCAATGCCAGTATTTAAAAGGGCTGATGATGTACCTCACCTTATATGTACCTTGAGAAAACATCCATCCAATAAGCTCCATGGCACATACAACAAATGTAGTACACTGTAATAGCAATATATAGCTAAGTAGGGGTTTGAAACTCCATACTGGCAAATGTGTGTGTCCGTGTCTGTCATCAGTATCCAGTGTGAGGGTTGGTGTGATTGTATAATAAAAGGATCCATTGGGGGGATGCATTTTGCTAAATTATTATGTTGTGGACCTACTATATGTCACAATGTCCACATTACAAGGCCAACAGATGTCAAACACCGGAGATGTTGGTGTAGACAATCCACAGCCCTAAATGTGACATTATGGATTAGTGAACAATATAGGCAACACTTCTATTACTCAAAGACCACTCTCCAGCCACGTATCATACACACACACACACACACACACACACACACACACACACACACACACACACACTGTATTGGTAGTTCCTCTGCATATTGCCTCACAGATAGTACCCACGGTGTGATTGCAGTGGACTACATGCATGTTGACCACAGCAGTGCCACTGACATCAGAAAGTACTTTGATGTGTTACATCTCCTGACTGCCTGTTACCCAGCAATAAAAGGACATGGTACCCTGTTCCATCCCCTCAGTAGCCCAATCAATGTGTACAGTGGCCCTTTTGCCATGTTCCCCACTGGACACCTGCAACAACTGTAGAGTCTCCAAATGTACCCCACAAAGGGAATAACATTCCTTATACACATGCCCTGTTTGGACAAATACCACTAACTCCACTGAATACTCGTATCATATTGTCAATGTAGGTGACATCGCTACCTCAGTTACATAGCCAGGTCTCACCAAATGAGGTCATGAATGTTACATCAGAAGATACCAATCTGTCCACACAACATGCCCCAGAGACCTCAAGCACACTTCCACATGTCAAAGAACATGCATGTGTGACATGTGCACAACCCAGACACTGTCCATGTTATGGAATATAGATCACATACATGGGAAGCAATGCACATCACTGGCTACCCACAATAGAAACCTGGAAGAATGGATGGGGAATACAATACCCACCCCTGGGAGCCACTCCAGTGACTATACTCCTGATCCACACTGGGGACTATTGTCATGTGGCCTGATGCCAAGGTATTCCCTTTGGTTAGTCTTGTAGAGCCTTCAGGCCCATTCACCTACTACACACCTATGAAGCAATGAATCTATGGATCTCTGTACTGGCAAATATGTGTGTGTGTGTGTGTGTGTGTGTGTGTGTGTGTGTGTGTGTGTGTGTGTGTGTGTGGGTGTGTGTGGGTGTGTGTGTGTGTGTGTGTGTGTGTGTGTGTGTGTGTCTGTGTGAATAGTAATCTGAGTGTGTTTGTTTGATGAATATACCCTGTGGTTGTGGTTATTAGTAATCGGAGGTGTGTCCAAACCAAAACATGCATCATTCTCCATTCTACAACAGATGTTGTACATCAACATGTATCTAAGTACAACCCTCAGCCCTATAATCTGTGAGGCATATGCAATCATTGTGTTACAGACTGGGAATTACCGTGCACATACTGTACCCTGGTTATGGCAAGGTGGATGTGTCACCACACTGCCATACCCTGTGGCCTTGCTGCAGGGCCACATCCTGGTGACAAAGATGCCTATAACAGACATAGGGTGCAGCATGTGAGAACATAGTCACTCAGCACTTTACTTGTGGGGGGAGAGAGGGACAAAGCTGGTACTGAATGTGTTGCCAAGACTGTGGCCAATATCTTTTGTCTCAGGATAGGTATTAGCTTTGTGTAGTAACCTGCAGCACTTGTGTTTAATGCAGTGGAGGTTGCTGATGTAACTATCAAGGCTGTTGTGACTGTCATCAGTGTCTGCTGCATCTCTGCTGCCATAGATCCCTGTTGGGGACTCCATGATGGATCCAAAGCTGTGTTCCAGGCTAATAAGGGAGTTCAACAATCATAGGACACCACCTTTCCCTGCAACAGTGTCTTCCTTCTGATGTACACTTTAGTAATGGCAGATGACCATCACATTGTCTCCCAGTGTTTGGAGGACAGTGTCTGGGTTCTGTTGGCTCTGGCTCATAGCATGCATTCATGTACCTGTTTGTACAGTGCCTAGGTGCATGATTCCACAGTCAAGCAGCTACATCCCATTGCCATGGGTGCAGTGAAGACATCCACCCCTGTTTTCATGGTTACAAAATCAGCTTTGAAGAGTTTTTGCCAGGTAGTTTTCTTTGTGGGGGGGGGGGTGGCTGACATGTTGAGTTCCATGTTGATTACAGCCTGTGTGAATTTTACCATGCAAGGATTGACATCTTCGGATGAGCAACGGTCCCATATTTAAGTGGTCAGCACAGGTCACGGTTGTTGCATCCTCTACCAGGGGTCAGTATGAGCTGGTCTAGGGAAATGGAAATAATGATCCCAGAAGTGTTGGGCCATTGTACTGGCAATTGGCTGCATTCACAGGTGATGGAGGGGTACTTGAAGATTAGTACTATGTCAGTGTTGCACTGGACCATCAGAGATAGCAGGGTGTTGAGGAATGTGCATTGATAGTCTAGGGACATAGATGTGGACCCATTGCAGGCTGTGGTCTGGATTGCACTATTACTCAAAGGCAGTTGTACCAGAAGTATATCCAATGCATTATGATGGGATACTAGTCTGGAGGTGTTCCTATCCATAATGAATATAGAGACAACACCACCTGTGGAGGTTTGGTGTTGTCCATGTTTGGGGGCTGACAGCTGTGGAATGCGTCATAGCCTAATACTGCAGGTCTACTGTCTGCTGCTGTGAACCTCCTCTCCATTACAGCAGACATGTGTTCTCCACTCCAACAACTGCTATGAGTGACTGCATCCTGACAGTTAGATGTCCACTGTTGAGCAGCATGACCCTCAGATTGCATACATGTGTAACTGTTATGGTGGCAATTACATTAGGAACACTCCCTAATAAGGCACCATAGGGGTGGCAAGACATGTAGC
>NC_056741.1:1464580369-1464595369 GCF_019279795.1 Protopterus annectens | reverse complement strand
AGAAGCACATTTCAATATCTGTTGAACAATAGGACATATGTCCCAACAGTAGGTTTGGTGAAAAACATACATGTTGATTTGTGAGTTTAGATTATTGTTGCAGATATAAGTTAAAATCCACATAGTGCTCAGCCAGGTAAAATTAAACAAATAACAGAATAAACCAAGTCAGTCAGTTAGCAGCACAGCAAACACCTTTTAATTCACAGAGATAAAATCCAGAAGAAACAGTTAAGCGCTTTCATCTGACATAACAGACATCTACAGAACCAAGTTACTCAATCAAATTAACAATTAAATTGCATGGCCTATGCTTACACGCCCTTCCTGTAAGCCAATACATTTGCTTTAAGCATACTGGTCTTAAAGCACATTTACAACACATTTAAAATGTATTTAAAATGTCCTTAAAAACATGAAAACATATATTACTAAAAACAAAACATTAAACTTGTTTTGCCCTTCTTTTTAATTCACTAACAACTGAAATACTCTCATTTAATCCTGGCAGATAGGTAGCATCAAATTTAAGCTGACATTTCATTTCTTTATGCAGCAGTCTATTTTCCCAATCTCCAGTAACATCTTCCATTGAGAGTTGTTCCAAAATCAAAAAATGTAATTTTCTAAAACCAATACAATATGCGGAGTGTCTAGCTAATGCACTTTTACTATTCTTTTTCTTTATACTGTACACATGCTGATAAATTCTTTGCTTCAATGAATTAATAGTTTTCCCGATATAACATGTATCGCATGTGCAACATCTATCTAAATAAACAATCCTTTGTGAGTTGCAATTCAATACTTTTTGTTTATTCTATGCTTTTATCTTCCTCCGCACTTCACCATTTTTTTCCTTGTTAATAAACTTACAATAAGAACAGTGTTCACATCATCTAGTTAAAGGAATACCACCCCTATTTCCTGTACTTTCCAGTAGTTCTTTGAAATTTCTCATGTTTCTATAAGTAAAGGTCGGTCTGGTGTTAAATAACTGACAAATATCACTACCCGCTTGTAATAATTTTTACAAATAATTTTTTTTCAATTTCTTAGAGTCAGTAGTATAGTGCATTACCATATTATTACCCAATTGGAAACTGGAATTACTATTCCTACTCATAGAATTTGCCTGACAATTAAAACCAAACTTAACAATGGGTGCAAATTTGTTCTGCTTGTCCGCCCAAACCTCAGTAGTGATTTTATCCAACATGTCACTTGGGTATCCTCTTTCTTTGAACATTTCTCTTAAAACTCAGAATTCCCTTAAACATTCCGAATTCTCTGATATGATTCTAGAAACACGAATCAACTGGCTCTTAACAATACCTTTCTTTTCATACATAGGATGACGACTCGAAAAATGTAGAAATGTATTGCAGTAAGTAGGTTTCCTAAAAATTTCTGTCACTAATGAACCCTCCTTGTTCTTAGATTTATATTATTATCAAGGCAATTAATAGTGTCCCTGCTCATCTAATACATAATTTCCAGAAATTCAGTACTTTTCTGCATAAAATCTACAAACATGTTCAATTGTTCACTAGTCCCTGTCCAAATAAAAAGTAAATAATCCAGATATCTGTGATAGGTGAGATAGGCAGAGCAAATTTGCTCCCATTGCTAAGTTTGGTTTTAATTGTCAGGCAAATTCTGTAAGTAGGACTAGTAATTCCAGTTTCCAATTGGGTAATAATATGGTAATGCACTATACTACTGACTCTAAGGAAATTGAAAAACTATTTGTAAAAATTGGATATTATTACAAGTGGGTAGTGATATTTGTTGGTTATTTAACACCAGACCGACCTTTACATATAGAAACATGACAAATTTCAAAGGACTACTGGATAGTACAGGAAATAGGGGTTGTATTCCTTTAACCAGTAGATGTGAACACTGTTCTTATTGTAAGTTTATTATTATGGAAAAAATGGTGAAGTGCTGAGGAAAATAAAAGCATGGAATAGAAAAAAGTATTGAATTGCAACGCACAAAGGATTATTTATTTAGATAGCTGTTGCACATGCGATACATCTTATATCGGGAAAACTATTTATTCATTGAAGCAAAGAATGTATCAGCATGTGTACAGTATAAAGAAAAAGGATAGTAAAAGTGCATTAGCTAGACACTGCATATTGTATAGGTTTTAAAACAATTAATTTTTTGATTTTGGAACAACTCTCTATGGAAGATGTTTCTGGGGATTGGGAAAATAGATTGCTGCCTAAAGAAATGAAATGGCAGCTTAAATTTGATGCTACCTATCCGCCATGATTAAATGAGGGTATTTCAATTGTTAGTGAATTAAAAAGAAGGGCACATCAAGTTTAATGTTTTGCTTTTAGTAATATATGTTTTCATGTGTTTTAAGAACATTTTAAATACATGTTAAATGTGTTGTAAATGTGCTTTAAGGCCAGTATGCTTAAAGCAAATGTATTGGCTTACAGAAAGGGTGTGCAAGCATTGGCTATGCTACTTAATTGTTAATTTGATTGAGTAACTTGATTCTGAAGATGTCTGTTATGTCAGATGAAAGCGCTTAACCGTTACTTGTGGATTTTATCTCTGTGGATTAAAAGGTGTTTGCTGTGCTGCTAACTGACTTACTTGGTTTCTTCTGTTAATTGTTGCAGATATAGTGTGGGGGGGGGGATGTCAATTAACAACTTGTATATCCTTGTAGTACTCACAACTTTAATGATCATTGCTCTAATCATTAATCTACAGGTATTATTACAATACCCTATGGCCTTGGTTTGGGCAGTGGTATGTTTGTACACAGTGTATACTTCAACCGTCTTATAGCTACATTCTACTTCTCTCACCTGGTAGACCTGTGGGGGGGCAATGTTTGTTAACACTACCTGACTGTTTCTACATATACTTCCAGATTCCTAGTTAAATGTATGCATACAGCTTACTACCATTCCCAGGATTTGAACCATGGCTGTGTCTGCTAAAGTAACAACAATTTGTGTTTCATCAGAGTGAGATATTGAAAAACTGCTGTCTTTTCATTCACTGTTTTCTGTCTAAATCTCTTTTGGTTGTACAATCTGACCTTGTAATAACAACATTCGCATACAGACATTTCTAGACATATTTTTTTATGTAGCACAGTGTGAGAAACAGTGGTTGATACAACATTACTATTCAAATATCAGATCTTGGTGAATGCAACATGTCAGGCTATAGAATACCAAAGTAAACACAACCAGTCCAGGATTTAGAACTTTATTACCAGGCAGTTACACTTTTATTTAAATATAACCTATATGAGACTATTCCTGTCATATTATCTGGTTTATTCAGTACAAACCACACACATTTTTTATAGTGCCAGGTGACATTTTACTCCTTTATATTTATTTGGTATGACTACTACAAGCAAGATTGTTACTCACCAGCCTCGCAACATAGCCTTTGCAACCTACTGGCATGGGCTTCCTGGTTCATAGCCCGCTCAGCTGTAGCTGTAATGAAAATAGAGAAACATTTATGCATACCAATCCATCACATACACAGGCTGGACTTTGGTAAACTGTTATTGCTATGAATACTTACAGACTGCTGGGACATCTCCCCTCTGTCTTGCTTCTTGGTCCCACTGTTCCAAGAGCTCCCTCTTCCTTTGTTTCAAATCAGCATAGTGGTGCTAGGCCATCAGTCCAAGGGATACCAGTGGCACTGGTGAGATCATGGGCGAGACTTTCCCAGGCTTCCACTTTATATTGGGAGACCTGGTACTGGTACTGCAGCAGTCTCACATCATGTTTTTTTACCAGGAGTCCCCGCAGTGCTCACCATCCTCTTCTGCCTACTACTACTTGTGAAGGCTGTATCTTGTCATAACTCGTTATCAACGGAACCAAAAATATCACAAAGACCTACTACAAAATTTCTCCCCACTTTTATATTTTAGCTACATGTTTTTTCTTCATCTACAAAGTCCTTGAATTTGAAACAGAAAATTTCAAAACAATGCATGTCCATATATAAAAAATAAAAAACAGCAAATATTTGTCCCAAAAATCCCTCAGTGCTGGAATATCCACCATGACCCTGGACCCTCCTCGATCATTCTGTCAATCTCCACCTCATTTATTACTCCATTTTAACCTCATCACCATAATTTCTACACAACTGCAGCACCCATAACAAACCCCAGTTAGCTCACCTCACACACCACACTCTGTACCACCTCCACTCCCAGAAAAAAATCCTAATATAATTACACTAACCCTTCATAGTGTCCATAACAGCATTTCAGATATACATGCCTGGATATATCAGTATACCCCAGACATTCTAGTTATTTCAGAAGCATGGGTTAAACCTTCCATTAAAGATTGTGACATTCTTTCTCCTGGCTAAAACAAAGCTAAACAAGACAGACCTGCTAAAAAAAGGAGATGGTGTTTCTGTACTCTATCATAACTCCTATACTGTTACCCAGTCCACTGACTCCATTCCACAGTTCCATAATGCAGAAATACTTACTACTTTCTTACACAAAAACAAGACAAAAAATTATATGCATCTTGGTACTCTACCTTCCCCCGGCAACAATTCCTTGAGAACATACTATCATGGATAAGTGATACTCTCTCTGATGAAACCATAATCTTAGGGGATGTAAACATATCCTGGCAAAATCTAACATCAGACTACACTTCCTCTAGCATCAATCTATATGGATTTACCTTAAATTATTACTCCAACAAGGTACAGTAAAACCACTGAGAATGGTAGCATTCTTGAAAATATACTAGTATCTGAACCTTGCACTCTCCCTAAAGCCCTTAGGGAGTGTCTTCCTGCTTTACACACACACAATCTTTACCCATCAAGCCAAAAAGAAAGAATGCAAAGTATCGTATTGCCTTATTGAATTCAACCAACATTCTTTTAATGAAATATTACAAGCCTTGAACTGGGGCCCATTACAAACACACTCAATAAGTGAAGATGTTAACTATTTTAATACTTCAGGCCTAATCATTTTAAATAGTCTAGCCCCTAAACATAAAAAAGAACCAAAACTAACCATGTTCCCTGCCTCAGCAAGCAAACCAAAAACTCATAAGAGCTGAAGATAAATCCTGAAAAAATGGTAGAAAAAAATGTACTGAAAATGTGATAACCTTCAGACAGTCACACAACCTTGTAAAAAACAAGTGACCCATGACAAGAAACATTTTTATAACAATCTGCAAACTAAAAATAAACAAAACCTAAATAAATTCAGGGCACACATTATATCCCTACTAAATCCCAGATCAAAAAAGACCTCCTACAAGTTACATCAATGTTTAATACCTACTTTAAAGTCCGCATCTCATCTTTTAGAAAAATCACATTCCTTTGCCATTCCCTCATCCCTAAGAACTACAACTTCCCCTAATACCCCTTCTGCTACTGACACAATGCAGTGACCTCCATCCTCCATGATCCCAGATAGCCATATGTTATCTTCCTCAGGAAGTGAACCCCCAACAAGCTATAACACATAACACTCCAAGTTTTATCCTACAACCTATCACTAATATTACTACAAAGAAAGTGTATTCAACAACTAAAACCATGGTATACATCTGCTGATAATCTCCCATCTGAATACTTTAAATTCACTCCTGAATCCTTAGCCTACTGATTAAGCACACTAATTAATACATAACTCTAAGAAGTATACGTTGTAGCTCTCTGGAAAAATTCCTACATCATCCCTCTCCATAAAGGTCGAAACTCCGCTGATGTAACAAATGTTTAGCCAATTGCAATAATATCATGCCTCCCCAAACTACAAAAAAAAAAAATTCCACAAAAACCTTTTTTACTATCTCCTTTAAAATCAGCTACTCTCCTCTACCTAATATGTCTTCAGACCTACCTACAGCACATCCACTGTCTTACTGTCTCTCTCTGACATGATAAACAAACAAGATACTCTGGCTAACGTATCTCCTCTCTATTCTGTCATTTATCCAATGCATTTGATTCTGTCCCCCAGATTTATGAAGCCCTTGATTGCATGCAGAATTAGTCTAAGAGCTATTTTCAGCAATATGGCTGACGTGCGATCCAGGAACGAGCTCCCGGGACGTGCACGTGAGGTCTTAGGCTAATCCTGCATGGACCAAGCTCCTGTATGGAAATTACCCTTATTTGCAGGTGAAAACCATGCAAATGAGGGTAATTTGCGATCCAGTAAGCTAGCAGCTGTCAGTGCAGAACGAGTGCAGTCTGCAGAAATGTACTCGGTTAGTAACCGAGTACAGGTCTGCAAACTACAAAACGGAGCTATGACAGCTCCAAATAAAGGCTGCACATCATTGAGGAAGCATGCCAATGGTCAAGTAGATGGCCATTGGCATTGCAAGCTGTTTAAAAAATAAAAAAAAAACATATTTTTTTTTCACTGATCTCGGCTGTTTAAGCATAGGGCAGCGACGCACAAATGGGATTTGGGGGGAAATAATAAAATCAACCTAAAATAAGCACTCTAACTAAAAGCACTGTTCTGCCATGCAAGTCAAAGGCAGGCAGAAGAGAACCTGGCCAGTGAGTAATGGTTGTTAAGGGGGGAGGCTCAGTGTGGGACATGTAACTATGCATTAGCAGGCAATCCTATGCAAATGAGGGGAAGGATAGTGAATCCCAGTTTTCCCCAGGGTGTGAGGCAGGTCCCAAGAGTGTAAGAGTATTAATAGCTGGGAGCAAGACTAGGATATAGGTGACATCATGGGGGGGTGTCAGGCATACTGTAAGTGGATTGGAGCCCTGTGGCTTGGGATTGCTCCTATCTTAGCACAGCTAAGCTAGGGGTATGTCTAAACCTACCTAGCAATATTTATAAAGTGTAAGCAGGTGTGCACGCCACACACCGGGATTTACAGGAAGAAAAAAGAAGTTAAACCAGGAAGTAGCAGCTCTGTGCACATTTGAGCACTCTGTTTGCACAGCGTGCACACAGGCTTAAACAGGGAGGCAATGGGAAGGGAAAACAGCAGTAGGAAGGTAATCAAGGAAAACTAGCTTAGCTGACAGGTGAAATGTATCAGAATCAGCCAATTACACAGGCAGCAGAACAGCCCAGACCAGCACACCACTATAAACTATGCAAACACCTTCCCCCTTGTTTTTCCCAAAAACTCTGCACACCAGTGTATATAAACGGGGTAATTTTACAAAATGAAAGCAAGAGAAAAAATGTTAGGGGCTGCTTTTGCTATCATAAACCAGCATGTGCAAGAGGCTGAGGGTGGTGAGGATGTGAATGCTGCTGCTGATGAACCCACAGTGAGGAGACGGAGAACAGTGTACACAACCAGGGTAACCTACCAAGGGCTACATGAGCTGGAGATAGTGGAATGCTATAGGGTGGACAGGAACCTCCTACAGTAAATTATTGAGCTGTTCAGGCCACAGCTTGCACACAGAACTAACAGGGGGGAACCCAACACAGTGGATACCAAGGTATGTGTAGGTCTAAGAATACTAGCTACAGGTACTTTCCAAATGCCAACAGGGGATATGATGGGGATTTCACAGGCATCAGCATCCAGGGTACTCCCCCAGTTCCTGGATGCCATGTTAGCACATGTCAGTGAGCATGTATATTTCCTCATCACCTGTGAGGTGTTGGCCAGCAATATGCGTCTCTTCCACCAAATAGCAGAATACCCTGAGGTAGTGGGTGCAATAGACTACATGCACATATGCATAAAATCACCACCTGGTGAGCGGAGTTGGGTCTACATCAACTGCAAGGGTTTCCCCTCCATCAAATGCCAGGTCGTGTGCGATGCCCATGGCATAATAATGAATGTGTGTGCTGGCTGCCCTGGAAGCTACCATAATTTCCACATCTGGCATTTGATGTAGCTTTACCAACATTTGCCAGTGGGGACATCCCACATGGTCACCTAGTGGGAGATGCTGGATACGCACTGGAGCCATGGCTGATGACACCCATCAGAAATGCACACACACCCGAACAAGAACTCCATAATGAGGCACACACACAAACACAAACCATAATAGAGCGTGTGTTTGGGATGCTCAAGTCACAGTTCCAGTGCCTGGACACATCTGGTGGAGCCTTGCAGTACTCACCAACTACATTTACCCAAATTGTCCTTGTATGTGCCATGCTACACAATATGATCCTGTGAAAGCAGCTGCAGCAGGAACAGCATGGGGCAGGGCCACACAGCCTCCCACCATTGTCAAGGCCTGCACAGGCACAGACTGACTCGGAGGAGGAACAACCTGAGCCTGCCCCTATAGGCAGAAGGAGGCATGCCCAGTATGCCCTAACCTTGGCAAAGAGGCAACACATAGCACATGCACTGACACAGTAGGGACCCAGGGAGTGACTCCTTCTTACTCACACATACAGTAAAAGGGATGCCAGACATGACACTACCTGTGCTCAACCATGTATGGGGAGTGTACTATGTGCATCTGACATAGGCAGCTCTGCAGCACCACTCTCAATACAGGGACACCCACAAGGTAAGTGACTCGCACATGCCAGTTGGGAGGGTCACATACCCAACAACAGTTACAGCCAGCAGGATAGGTGTAGACAAACACAAACAAATGCTGTACTATGGCCTCTGAATGAGCCCTATGGGTAACCACACCCCCAGACCTAGACAGACAGACTACAGCAAGCCAGGCAGTTGGATGTAAGTTATGAAGGCTAGGAAGTCAGAAACTAATATGTAGGTAATTAAAGCTAAGATCTGTAGTACAATGGTATGCCTCTAGCCAGCACGATAGGTAGGACTACAGACTGAAATGGAGTACCCGACATACCAGTACAGTCCTAGCAAATGTGTAAAGTGTCAGGTGTGCCCCCCCCATCCTACGTACACTTATAGTAACAGTCAGTTGTGCCCCCCCCACTCCTGTGTAGAAATGTAGAAACAGTCAGGTGCACCCCCCCATGCTATGCAGAAATGCAGCAACAGTCAATGCCAAATGACCGATGGATACCCTGCAGACACAGCATGCTACCTGTCGGTGTATAACACAAAGGTCAGTACCGCAGTACAAACTACCTGGACTTGATCCACACATGCAATACAGATGGCCATACTGGGCATGCTCACACACTTGAACACATGAAGGCCATGTCTGCAAACACCAGTGGACCAGACATATCTGGCAGTCGCAGTTCTTAGTGCAGACACATGTCAGTATGCACCACTCCTGCCTTGCACACACAGTGGATAGGAATACAGACATATATGTAAGGACAATACACTATAATAAGCCAAAGATAGACAGACAAAGTTGTGTGGAAGAGGGTGACTGTGCAAGGAGCCATCCGGGCCTGTCCCACCCAGCACACAGCCAAAGGGCCCTAAACACATGAGGTGCAGATGTCACTCACTGCAGATACTAGCCACCAGTATCTGTCAGAATGACAGACTATGTGGTGCACGTGCCAGCTGTGCAACATGACTGTACAAGGAAGTAGTCATCTAGTAGCTGTATAAACGTACCTGTGACATATGACCCTGTTTGTGCCCACATGTGACATGTCAACCCCTACATGAATGGGTTATGGCCCATGCACACACTGCCCTCCCCATAGCAGTATTATGACAAGCCTGCTGAGGTCATCCAATGTGAAATACACCTTTGGGAGAACTGTAGCTCAGTAATCTCCATGGTGTGTCCCATAACTGCATACTGCTGTAGTGATAAACTAGTTTTTAAGTAGTTCTAACCCCTGATGTGGTGAGTGTGTGTTTGTGTGTGTGTCTAACTGTGTAGAGAGGCATGCTTTTTAGGCTACTCACACTCTGTACAATTCATATACTCAACTTTGTTAAGGCTGCTGATGTCACTCACCTAGAAATACACCTCTGGGAGAATCATAGCCAAAATATTTCTGTAGTGTGTCCTGTAACTGTGTACTACTGTAGTGTGATAAAGTAGTTAGGTAGGTGTTCTAACCCCAGATCTGACAACTGTTTTTGTGTCTGACTGACTAGAGAGCAATTCTTTTTAGACTACTCGCACTCCATACAATTGAAATACTCAACTTTGACAAGGCTGCTGATGTCACTCACCTAGAAATACACCTCTGGGAGGATTATAGCCTAGTAATCTCTATAGTGTGTCCTGTAACTGCATACTGCTGTCAGGTGATAATGTAGTTAGGTAGATGTTCCAACCCCAGATTTAGCAATTGTGTGTGTGTGTGTGTGTGTGTGTGTGTGTGTGTGTGTGTGTGTGTGTGTGTGTGTGTGTGTGTGTGTGTGTGTGTGTGTGTGTGTGTGTCTGTCTGTCTGTCTGTCTGTCTCTGACTGAGTAGACAGCAATGCTTTTTAGGGTACTCACACTGCTTAGAATTCATATACTCAACTTTGGCAAGGGTGCTGATGTCACCAACCTAGAAATACACCTCTGGGAAGGTTGTAGCTCAGTAATTTCTGTAGCATGTCCTGTAACTGCGTACTGCTGTAGTGTGATTTAGAACTGTGGTAGGGTTCCATGGCAGTTCTGGATGTTTTGTGTGTGCTCAATGTCTGTGTACGGAGCAATGTATTATAGGCTACTCACTCACAGTACATTTCAAATGCCCTACTTTAGCAATCCTGCTGATATCATTCATTGTGAAATACAGCTTTGGGGAGAAAGTTCTTTAGTAATCCTTGTGGTGTGACTTATAAATGCTGTAGTGCGGTAAAGACATTGGTCTGGGTTTCTATACCCACACATATCAGTTGTGGATGTTTTGTGTGTGCCTCACTGTCTGTGTAGGGAACAATGCATTTTAGGCTACTCACTTGCAGTATAGTTGAAATGCCCTTCTTTGGTAATCCTGCTGATGTCATTCATTGTGAAATACACCTTTGGGGAAAGATTTCTCTAGTAATCCCTGTGGTGTGTCCTATAACAGCTCCATGCTGTAGTGTGATATAGACCTCAGTCAGGGGTTATATACCCACACATATCAGTTGTGGATGTTTTGTGTGTGTCTCACTGTCTGTGTAGGGAGCAATGCATTTTAGGCTACTCACTTGCATTACAGTTGAAACGCCCTAGTTTGGTAATCCTGCTGATGTCATTCATTGTGAAATACACCTTTGGGGAAGAAGTGCTTCTTTAATGTCTGTGGTATGTATTATAACTGCATAGTGCTGTAGTGTAATAAACTAGTTAGGTAGGGGTTCTACTCCCAAGCATGACAGGTGTGTGTGTGTTTGTAACTCGTATCCTGTGTAGATGTGAGAGTCAGTGAGTGACACCTGTGGGCAATGTGGAGGGGGTTTTACTTATTTCTTTTATGGTGGCCCTACTATATATCACGTCAACCATACAGGGATAACAGATGCAAATTAGCTGAGAGGCTTGGGTGCCAAGCCATACCCATACATGTGACATTAAGGCCAGCCAATCACAGTTAGGAACCCCACTATTATTCAGAGCACACATTCAACCCATGTGTCATACACACACTCATGTCTAGGCAACAACCAGTATGTGGGTAGTACACTGCATATTGGCCACTGATAGTAACTATGCAGTGATAGCAGTGGGCTACAGAGGGCATGTCACCTTGCCCATCTGTCCAATATGCACGTACATGCAGACAGTACACCTCCACCATGTTCCCCAATGGACACCTGCATGACCTGTGGTGCCTTCACATGTGACACACAACGGACATACCATGCCTAACAACATGCCCTGTATGGTCAGATGACACTGACATCAGGGAATGCTGTTAGCATGCTATCAATGTAGGTGCAGGGTAAACCTGCTGCTCATTACCAGTTCCTGCCACAGGTGGGCACGATTAGCACATCTGATGATAATCTGTGTTCACAACATGAGCAAGACATCCCAGGTACAGTTCCACATGTCAGTGTGCATGCATTTGGGAGGTGTGCACATACTAGACACCATCCATGTCATGGACTAAGGAACACATACATGGCAAGTGATGCACAGCATTGGCCACACACAGTCACCCAGGTGACTGGCTGGGGGATGCAATACCCACCTGTGTGGACTAATGCAAAAACTACAGGCCTGAGCCACAATGCAGACCATTGTCATGTGGCCTGATGCCAAGGTATACTCATCGCCTACCCTTGTACAGCCTGCTGGCACAGTTGACCACCACACACCCGTGCAGACATGCACCCATGCATGTCAGAACTGGCAGCCTGTGTGTTCATGTATGTGTTGTATGGTGTGTATGTCCACATCCACACTCACTACAACCCCCCAGGGCATACTGAAGCATGCTGTCTGATGTCTGACACCTCCCCATACTCTGTGCCCATATGACCTTCATATGACCCATGTGGTGCATGTGATACCTGTACATTGATGTGTTGTGGCAATCCCACTAGTGATGACTTGCACTCCTGGCCCTGCCAAGTGTGTGAATGTGTGTGCGTCCCTGTGTGAGTGTGCCTGTGTTGATGCTGGCACCTGTTCATGCAGACAGGCATGTGTACATTACCTACCGTATATCTACCGTATCCCTGTTCCAGATGTCACTCACCATCACATATATGTTCTGAGTGCTCCATAGCAGACAACCCATGTGGCGCATCCAATAACTGCATCGAACTGTGATAGTACTACATAGTTGTTGGGGGTTTGATACCCTGTGTTGGTAGGTGTGTGACACAAACATGTTTCAGTGTTATTCTCCCACCCCTCCCTGACATGTATCTGCCTCTGTCTGCCTCCCCCACTCCCTCTCCGGTGGATGTGGAGACCCACACTACTTTGCTTAGGCAGCAGCATGTGTATTTTAAGTGATGCTCATGATCAGCTGATGACCTCTGCATGAATTGCAGCCCTACCCTAGCTGATTGCATGTGGAACAGCTGTGGTAACATTTCCATAGCCAATTGCATGGAAACACACTCCAATACCTAGGATCATCATGGTGGTGCTGCCTTTTCAGTCACTGTGAGCAGGAACTAGATATGTTGTTTGGCAAACAGGATCTCAAGTGGATTGGGGATTCACCTCTAACAACATACACTGTGGAAAGAGGCCAACAAACAGGAGGGGGATGTACCTGACCTGACTACAGACTGTAAATGCTGCTATACTGCATTTGGAGTAATGTTGGTTTAACAATGTTTGTCTGGATATGCCTATCGTGCATATCACAATACCTGCCATGTCAGTTCCATGTATATGAGAAATCTCCATCTGAAGGGTCATCTGCAGATTGGGCAGTGTTTTGCTTTTGGTTTCATGTGTTAGTCCCAGTGCATCTATCTGTGGAATGCAGAAGGTAGTGTGAGGATTGCAGTCTGCAGATGGTGAAGGCCATGACAGTTACTGACTTCATATCCCACATAGGGCATATGTTACAACAAACCCCATTACAATGGTAAATTTATGAGGTTATCACAGCAACATGTCAATACTGGCCCTGTGTGTGTGCTGTCAGCCACATCTCTGTCAACCTTTGTACATCTGTCGTGCGTGAAGTGGTGCATATGTGCTGTACACCATAAATAGTGTCATCATATCTGATAACAAGCCAGTGATATATCAGATTGATACACGTCATGTACACTAGGGATTATATTTCATGACATAACCTGGACATGCTGTGGATGTTTGTACAGTACTATGGTCTGTGTAGTGATGGTGAGTGTTGGCAGTGTGTGTATTGTTAATATGTACTTTAGTCTGTGTACAGACTGTGGTAGATGTCATTGTTCTAGCTCCCCTTCTATCTGATTTTACATGCTGCCCCACTGTATGGTACCATTTTGCCATGCATGTTTGTAGGGCCATACACACACACATGTCCCATGCAACAGACAGCCATCAGACCAAACTGTGTAGCAGCCCAGTATATGTAGGGTCATTCTGTGAGTGGCACATATGAGGATGGTGTAGAACAGATAGTCCATATACTGTAATATGTTGCTAGCTTACCATATGTGGCTGTGTTCACATTGGTTGTGGTTATGCACTTTCACACAGGTGTAACTTACCCTGTGCTGTGACATGGCTGTTGACCCTGCTATATATGCAGGCACATGTGCATTCTTCCATAGGAGATGTAGGCCAGAGTTGAGCCAGTCTGCCTATAGCCTGCACAGTGCATTGTTATATGCCTTGCAGCTTAGTGTACTTATTCAATGAGATGTCATATGCAGATACTTGCCAGTTGTACTTCTGCCAGGCCATCCTTAAAAGTCATGTATGTCAGACAAAGCAGTGGGATGCTGTACAGATGTATGTCAATATCTAGTGGGTAGTATGTGTCCATGGCACCCCTGTACCAGCAGTCATTATGTGTCAGGCCAGACAGGAGTGTGTGAATCCAAAACCTATGGTGGCAAATGTATACCAGTCGTTATGTGTTATACCCATCTATGTGGCTGTCTACATCCATATCATGAGACCTGGTACACATGTTGTGCGCTAAGGGATTATGTGTATACCTCTGGACTGTACAAGGTGTGTCCGAAGTTCCACATATATTGGCCAATATCTCTGCTGCACTCCACATGGGCATTACATGTTAGCAGCGGTAGCAGCGGTACTTTACAATGATTTCCTTAGGATGTCTGTCAGTAGCCAATGACACACATGGTATAAGCAGATGTCACCTTCCACACACACCATGTCTGTGAAGACAATCCCAGTGACAGTAACAATAGTCTAGTAATATACCTGCTATACATACCTGACATCCCCAGGCACTATGACTTTGGGACTATAGGAGCTGGGGTAGGGTTACAGTCCATGTCCAGGACATATGGTGGAAATATATGTACATATAATTATCCAGACATGCGTACTACTTTCAATTACCACTGTCATGGCAGCCACACACTATAAATCCCTACAGCATGTGGACGGGGTCCCTTTACATTTCCTGTGTGATGGACATCCTTCCTGTGTGTGGGCATTAGTATTTCAGACAGCAGGTAGCAATATCTCTTACAGAAGAACCTGCACACTCAGAGT
>NC_056741.1:1464377869-1464575369 GCF_019279795.1 Protopterus annectens | reverse complement strand
GCAACATTCCATTGCTACAATGTTGTACAGTCACCATGTGCATCAGCACCATGTTAGCCTGTCCCTGCATTGATGTTACGGATAACAGGATGTGTCACAGGTATCATAATATGCACAGGTTGTGTTGTTGGTTTGCCAGAGGCCTAGGCTGAGTCATATAATTGACAACGTGTGTGTGTGTGTGTGTGTGTGTGTGTGTGTGTGTGTGTGTGTGTGTGTGTGTGTGTGTGTGTGTGTGTGTGTGTGTTTGTGTGTGTGTATGTATGTGTAGCGGGGGGGCTGAGTACTGTTATGGGCCAATGGTGATGTCATCTCTGCAGGTATGTGGTTGCCCTAGGTTTTTTGTTTATGTGGGTGTGTCTACATGCACACAGTTCTACCATGTGGCTGCCCTATATGGGGATTTGTGACACAGCTGCAAACTGTACCTGGCAGGGTTTGCAGTTCACCATCTCTGGCCATGGACACGGGACCTGTGCCTGGCAGGGGTACTACAGGCAGTATCAGGTACAAAGCCAGATCGGGTACTGTCCCCCGAAGTTGACAGACATCCACTGGATCCAGGTCCCTTCTGGGACTGACCAGGGCCACATGCACGTGGTCTGCTATGATGGTCTGTGGACAACACTCCCTCAGTGCTGGGGCTGGTAGTGCCCCTACAGGAGTGGCTGTGACTGGTGGGATGTCCACGGCAACCTCCAGCTGCTGGTGTTGCTGGCATACGTCTACATGGCCGTTGCAACTGTCCCACCCTGTCCTGACACATGGTCATGACATTGTTGATGAGATCCAATGTCTCACCCCACCGTCTATCCATGACCTCAGTGTAATTATGAATGGCACCTGCTAGATCATGGATGCTGTCAGTTACAGAGGTGTGATGAGCCATCTGTGTACTTAGACCCTGTCTGGAGTACTGTTCCATTCGTGCCTGTGCCTCCATGACAACCTAGAACATGCGGGTGGTTGGTGTAGATGTGGCACGTCTGCTAGGGGCATGATGACCAGCAGAGCTCCAATGAGCACCCCTGAACATCTGCCTATGTGGTACCCCACTGGACATCTGGCTATGGCTGCTGTGTCCTGACACATGTGCTATAGATACCACCCTGTCCTGGCCAATGCCAACCCTAGACTGCCCTCAGCTAAGGCCAACGGTGATGAGGGATGTAGAGGCAGTGTGATTGTGTGCATGGATGGGGTGGATACTTGTGGGATGTCAATTGGTGGCCTAGTGGCAGCCCCTGATGACCCTGCCTGTGCCTCAATACACCCATCCTCATGGTCACTGTCTGTATCAGTGACATCAGATTTCCTGTGGGAGTGATCCAGCCCCACCTCACCACCTGTGAGGGGAAAACAGGGAACAGACTATAAGACCTGCACATCGCCGCTAAACAGTACATACACACACACACACACACACACACACACACACACATGTGTGCAGGCATGGCCACACACACAGACATACACACATGCAGTCGACATAAATGACAACCCATCCACTCCACCAGACAGCACCTACAGACAGCTCCAGCACTCCCATAACACACACAATAGCAGGTGATAGTGCAGTACAGTATCACACACAAACCTGCAATTACACACGTCAGCATGCAGGACATGTAGTGCTCAACAGCATGCAGTGCAACTGTAGTCAATCCCTGTTACCAATATTATACATGGCTGTGATGCATGGCTTCTTTTAGTAGGTGATGGCCCTCCCCCTGGAACACACTGCACCCATATCCACAGCATTGCTGTGTGTCTGTTCAGCACCCTGGCAAGTACTGTGCACCATACCTCACAGGTGTATACACCATTGCAGGATGTGTATCTGTGTATCAGTTATGTTTCCTCTGCTGCTCACAGCCTCTGTTTGTTTCTGGATTATATGTGTACATATGTATTTAGTGAATGCCAGATGTGTATTCACAGATGTCATCATCAGTGGTGCATGTATGAGTGATAGAATACCATTAGGTCAACCACAGACACAACGTACTGTACCTATGGTGAGTGGAGAGACCATTATTGACATGACATTCTCTTCCATGACATGCCATGGTGCAACACTACTGCATATGACAACACTACACATACCTGATATGTGACATATGACCTAGGCAGTCAATTGCATTACAGGCCATATGTGTCAGTTGTGCAGATGCTGGTTGGGATGCATACCATTTGTGGGTGCATATGTGTGCACTCACATATCATGATGGTGTGTAGCAATAACTGCTATGTGTACTACTGCAGTCACTATACCTGGCAGGAGTATAGTAGCATGGGTCATCATCATGAGCCAGTAATTGATCAGTCAGGCCTGCAAATGTTCCCTAATCCTGCATGTTTGCATGCTAAACATGTGCACAGCCCTTGGAGGTTATACAGTACCATCACTAGTGCCGTGTAGTCAGGGTTATGTCTGCCACACTTCCTGACCTTGACTGTGTGCAGATAGAGCCATTCTCAGTGGGTTTGTCTCTCCCCTCCAGTGCACTGTTGTGTTTCAGGATGACACACCCTCACCATCTCCTGCTACATTGCAAATTCTCGACATCTGTGGCCTACACATGTGTCATATTGCAGCATCCCAAACTAGGAACACTATGTGTACTGGCATATTCCCTGGCAATGCAGGGCAAGCATGCAGGTGTACAGTGGCACCAGCATTGTATAGATGGGATGTCATCCCTGGGTTGGGGTGAGGTGTGGATTATGCAGCACATGCATGAAAACTGCATCTTCCTGGACTTCCCCAACATGGTCCTGGTACATCAGATCACACTGCAACACCTGGCTTTGGCAATGTCCCACCATTATGCAGGTCATATCTGTATTGAACCTTGGCTGATGTTGCCTGTGGTACACATAAGTTCATAGGTGAGTACTGGTGTATTTGTCCTGGGGCCTACAGAAGCCTAGCCACAGGGGTTCCCAGCCATGCACCACCCAATAATCCCTGTGACCCTGTCAGGCTGTGGCACAGATGTACTACCCAGGGTGAATTTCCCATTTCCCATCCAGTTGTCAAGTGTTTTTGTAAAGAGGGATAATGAGTAGCATTGCCTAACATGAATGGGTAGTCTGTTCCAGAGTGTGAGAATTCCCCAGGACAGGGCCCTATCTCTTCAGTATGTTCTGTGTAATGTGGTGATGAGGTTTAGGACCCTGGAGCATGTGTTTGCAGAGGGAGTGGGATTTATTTATGTGTAGCATGTTCAACTGCTCTGTGTATGACATAGTTGTGTATGTTAGGCAGATGTCAGCTGTGCCTGGGCAATGTGCACTGGAGTGTAGCCACAGTTGTCTGAGATGGTCTGTGTATTGCATGTGTTTGAGGCTGGTAATCCCTTTAGTGAGGTGTGTGCTCTATCAGTGAACATGTACAGCATGCATTATGGGTAGGTGTGTTCGATGCGTACATGGCCTACACCTTAGCTATAACATGCACATTGAATTGCCAAGCATATCATTAAACCATACTCATTAGCATCCAGCCTCTGCCTTGCTGGTATCCCAGAGGTACCTACATTGAGATGGGATAGAGCTGATGTCAGTGGCCACAGCTGTGGCACTGATACAGGGTGGGTGCAAGATTACAGTTAAACAGCAGCTGATGTCCACAGTACTACAGATTATGCATAACTGCTTATCAGTACTACACAGCAACAGACTCCACATCTCACATATGCATGATCTATCTGTACAGATGCATACACAACAGTGGTCTGCTGATATGCCCTGGAACCTTACCTACATGCTACATGTCTGGTGTGGGGGGTAGTACCCACTTCCATGACTGTATATATCTGTAGATCTTGTGGGCAGGCAGATGCCACCAGGCTGATGAGCAGCTCCTCCACTCTGGTGAGGGGTGGATGGATGTTACCCCCCCCCGTTGCAAGGTGGTCACCCCGCATGGCAGTGTCAAGGCAACGTACATGCAGAGCAGGTCACTATAATGATGACAGACCTTCTCATATGCACGGCTGTGCATCCCCACCTCATTCACCCTGCAGACCACATCGTTCCACATGGCGGTCCGCAGAAGCTGGTCCTGGCTTGTCCTTGAGAAGAGCAGCTGGTAATGCTGGATGATGCTGGTGAGTATTATGTCATCCTCAGCGGCACTGTAAGTGGGATTCCTTGGGTGCGCCATACTCCCTGAAAGACATAAAGATGGAAATATGTCTGAGCAACTCGTATGGCACATTTACCATAATACAATATACATATTAGTCTCCCGCCACCATATCAGCTCCAACTTAATGTTCACACAACACAAGTGGTATGTCTCCAGTTTATCTACCATTGGGACATATATTGTATTGTACAACACTTTCTGCTATGTGTTTATGGACATGCTTCCTGTGGGGACACTAGAGTTGCTGGGCTGTTACAGAGTATTTCCCCTGCATGCCATTGCCACTGTCACTGTTTCCACATTTGCATGTTGTATGCTTGCTATGTGATTGCTACACATCTGCCATTCTGTGTTATTGGAGATATCTATGCATGCTCTTGGACATGCCCTGGGATTGTGTGGACTATTACAACCCACATATGTTCCATAACAGTTACACAACAGCATGTGTAGGGGTTATCTGCCAGCATGAACACCACTCCCACCTAATGTGCACGTTACCAGTACATATCACACCCGTGACCCACCATGGAACCTCATTATCTACTGCTCCAGTACTACCTTCCTGTGGAACCACCTCAGGGAATGGTGTCCCCCCCATGGAGAAAAAATAGACATATGTCTGTCACCCAGTTAGGTCCAGGGTCTTGTGCATAGGGAGCTCCACAGAGGCATGGAGTATGCACTACATCACCTGGAGGCATGCAGTGCACATAAACAAGTTTAGACATGCATGTTCTTCCTGCTCAGCCCACAGCCCAGGCACCTTTATGACCATGTAGATGCTGCCATGACTGTCCATGGGTGGGCACCATGTTTCCTTTGTTCTCATATGGGGGATCAATGGCCTCCACATTCCAAATGGAACTACCCATCCACAGTGTTTAACCACCACATGTGTCATATACCAGCCCTGTATGCTGTCTTGTTTATCACCCAACCAAACCTACATAACAATATGTGTCTAATACCCTTCACCAACATATATATCCCACCTTCTCAAACAATTGCAATGTGTTCCCAACATGGGTTACACACCACACTACACACTCCATTTTGCAGCCATGTACTGGTGTATAGATATGCTGTGTATTGATGTGTGATGTTCTCTCACATGTCATGGCAGGGGACATGTATTGATATATATATATATATATATATATATATATATATATATATATATATATATATATATATATATATATATAATATATATATATATATATATATATATATATATATATATGTGTGCGTGTGTATACCTATACATGTCAGTATTATGTATATGTGTGTATGTGTCTGTTTGTATATATATATATATATATATATATATATATATATATTATACGTATACATATATATATATATATATATATATATATATATATATATATATATTGATATTGATATATATACATATATATATGTAGACATACAAACACACACACACACACACACACACACACACACACATATATATATATATATATATATATATATATATATATATATATATATATATATATATATATATATATATATACATATGTGCATATATGTGTAGATATCATTATGTGTTGTTTGTATACCTATATATATGTATAACTGTCTGAGGTTCTGTAGACATACACAGCTGTGAATATGTATCACACATATATATCTATCTGTATGTGGGGTGCATAAAAATATCTGGTCCACATGCTTATAACTCTCTTTACTTCACAGCTTAACTGTTCTGCCTTGCTGCAACACAGGTGTCACATGTGAACGCAGACTAACATTAGTGGGGTATATATGGTGACAGATTTTATATAAGCATATTATACTGCTATGGCAGTTGGGGATGCTGTGCTACACTTTAACATGACTGTCATACAGGTGGCGTGGTCTCACACCCATGTGTCTATCATGACAGTATTAATACCACCCCAGTCCTTGGCCACAGTAATGTACAGAACACAGACATCATGGGTCACATCTTTGCCATTCACTGCTGATCTGCACAGTTGACAGTATGTCCCAATGCCCACAGGGACTGACACTATTGTCCAGAGCAGTTACTGAGCTGAACATCATTACAGAAACAAGTACTGATTGCACATATAAATCATTTCACATTATACAGCATATTATTCTTTGCCATATACTACATGCAAGTAAACACATATCTGTTTCACATACCTATTATGTTTTTTCCATTGTAACAAATCCCTGAGCTTTGTTACTTTTATTAAAGTTATTTTTTTTTCGTTTTCTCTCTCTCCCTCAGTGTCTCCAGTAGAGTGATTGAGCTGGTTTGAATAGATTGCAGCATGCTTTTGTAGGTATAGCACATGATCAGGTGATGGCCTCTGCACCAGTCAGTGTCCACCAGTTGCTGATTGCTTGCAGCCTGCTGTGTAGTACTTCAGATAACCAATGTCATGGCAACCCTGTACTATATATTGCTGACTTCTGTGGGCGTTGTCCCTTCACCTTTCCAGTATGGATGACTTCCTTCCTATGTGTGGATATCTGTGTTACAGACAGCATGTAACAATACCTCTTACAGCAGAACCTGCAGACACAGGCCAAATACACATTTGGGTAAGGTTCTAAACCTACAGATGGCATGAGTAGTGTTGTTGTATGCATTGTATCTTGCTGGTCTTACAAGGTTTCTGTGTACATGGTACTTTTGCATGGAATGTTGTCTGTCTACACAGCTCTCAAATGTGGGCCTATCCATATGATACCAGGAGGATTGGCTGTTAGGTTTTGTCTGTGCACTACACAGGTATGGTCCCAGATATATCAGTGGCATTCTGTCTGTTGAGTGCTATCAGTACATGGCTACATCCATTTGCATTTCAATGTCGTATTCCTCCATAAGGGTATGCTGCAACAAATCCTGTAACACCAGCAATTTCCAGGGTGTTTAACAGCAATAATGCAAATATAGCCCTTTGTTCCTGCCTCTGTCCTCCACATATATGCCAGTCTTTGTCCTGCTATGATACAGAAAGGGGTTGTTAGGTAATGGCCTATCATTTACTGCTTGCATTACTGCTGTCATCCCAGTCATGTCATGGACTCCCACACCAACTGTTAGGCCAAGTCCATATATATGGGGGCAACAGCTGGAGAACACATATGTGCCCTTGTAAATTCCAGAGGTAAGTGTGTGGTACACAGTGTTCCTTGCCCTTGTACAGCCTTTAATTGGGGGGGGGGGGTGTCAATGCCATTAACCTATGCTGTGACACCTTTTCAGGAATATAACTGTTAAGACAAGGGTCATTCAGTGTGATAGTGAGATGTTAGATTAAGCAATGTTATGTACAAGATGCTGTAACATTAACACAAGTGCTACTTTTCCCCCTAGGGCTTGACTGCAGGGTGTAAATGGAGGCTGCTGAACTACATTTGTAAATCTTTGTTGATTGTTACGTATCTTGAAGGCAAATCCTGTGTCTACTTTTGTACTAACTGAAGGCCTTGATTTGGACAGCATAGTATGGTATATATTCACATTGCTTGCATCTACTGTTTTGTGTGGGCCTTGCATTCATCACTGATTACATATTTCAAACTTTATGTGGTGTGAGTACTGGCATACATTATTGTATAGTACACAAATAAAGGTTATTTGTGCATGCATACCTGTGTGTCATGTCGTGTTCTTTGAATTGTGGGTGGGTATATGTTTAATGCCAGCATTCTCATTTGTGGGAATGGTTGCCACACTACACATTTCACAGGTGGCAGTTAAAGGGCTTGTGTCTGAGGGATATACTTTGCACCCAGTACTTCCACACTACTTCTACCTTTTGTCTGTGTATATGTGCATGTACCTATATATAGCTCATATAGCTATATATATATATATATATATATATATATGTATATATATATATATATATATATATATATATATATATATACAGGGAGGGGTGTTTGAAAGTCGCAAGCCCATGAGCCCCCAAATGGAAACCGTGGGACTGAGGTCTCTACCCATGGGCAGTCACCACAGCACCTTCATGGGCCCAAAGATGGCTGTGCTGGGAGCTGTGTAGGAGGGGCAGGCTCACCTTCTAATTGCACCACTCGGCTCTCAAGCTTGATAGGAAAGTGGTGTAAAATGGGCACAAAGAGGGAAAGACAGTTGGGGAAATAGCTAAGCATGTGCAGGAAGGTGTAGGAAAGGTCCATAGCTGCCCATTTCTTCAACAGCAAGAGCTGTGCATATACACTGAATTTGGAGGAAGATTTGGACCCTCAAACCCCTGGGAGAGGGGTGAGAACAACATAAATTCTTTATGATGCCAATTAGACCAGATTACATGTGTCCAGTGGACACGTGTGAGAAATGGACAGCTATGTATGAGCCGTGTTTATTTGTGGGAACAGATTGCCTTTTTTTTTTCAGGTGAGAGTGGGATGTTGGGGAGGAGTAGTAGGTATATTTGGGGAGGTAGGTTGGGTAGGTAACAGACAAGACAAACAAGACGCATATAGGGGTGGTATATGACACATGTGGGGGGTAAACACCTTGGACGTGGGAGGGGTGTTTGGAAGTCACAAGCCCATGAGCCCCCAAATGGAAACAGTGGGACTGAGGTCCCCACCCATGGGCAGTCACCAATGCAACTTCACGTCCCCAAAGGTGGCTGTGCTGGGGGTTGTGTAGGAGGGGAAGGCTCACCTTCTAATTGCACCACTCGGCCCTCAAGCTGGAGTAGCCGGTCTCGAAACTCCAGATCGAGCTCCCTATGCACCATGGCCCAGATATGTTGACAGGTGACAGGTTCCCCTCTGCTCCCACTCTGAAGGGGGGGTGGGTGAGCCCCATCTCCTGCAGCAGTTCCAATGGAAGGTGGCACAGGGCGCACAGAGGAGGAGGTCCCAGGCTGGGCCCTAGATGTGCTGGTGCTCAGTGCCATGTCTAGCTGAGGTGGGATAGGTGGGTCCGCTGGGACCAGCCTTCCCATACGAGCTATGTTATAGCAGGTTTATGACAGATATGGATTAGTAACAGTCAACAGCATTCAGGATTAGTTATAACAGCATGCATAGGCATTTCCATTAACCCAAAATACCAGATTTAACACAGTTGCAGAGCAAGCAGAGCACATGCATATATGGAACAACAGTGGCCATTATAAGCGCATGCTGGTTTCATTGATGGCAAAAGGCCAACAATATAGGTGTATTTTAACATGGCACATGCATAGAAACAAATGTGATTATTTATATACCATTAGGACATATGTCCCAACAAACGTTTAGAGTGTACACATACCAGTTGAGGAGTGTCATTGGATTATTTTGCACATATAGTAGGGGTGAAGGGGAGAGTTCAATTAACAACTAATATATCCTTGTAGTTTGCACAACATTCTTAGTCACTGCAGTTATCTTTCCCTTACTTGTATTATTACACTACCCAATGGCCTTATATTGTACACTGGTATGTTTATAGATTATTATATACTTGACCTGTGTCCTACATACAGGTGTGACAAGATGCAGATGTTAATGCAACATATGTTGAGAATTGCTGTCATACACTTGGGGTAAGGTGGCAGAATGACAGGTTTGTTTTCATATAAATTTTATGACTATGTACTTGTTTGACTATCAGTTATATGTCATTAATGGCTGCCTACATTTCTTGGATCATCACACTGGGCTGGATTCACAAAGGCTTGCACAGAGTCTTAGAGTAGAGTAAGACTCCATGCAGTCAACATGTCTGCAGAGCGATCCAGGAACAGCCAGTAGGGGCGTGCAACTGAGCTCTCTAAACTAGTCCTACACGGACATGGCTGGGATATGCAAATTACCTCAATTGCAGGTGAAAGCTATGCAAACTTTCTATCCAGGAAACCCGAACCTGTCTGAGTAGGAGTAGTGTTACTTGCAGAAATGTACTCATTTGATAACTGAGTATGGTTCTGCAAATAGCAAAACGGAGCCGTGTCAGCTGGAAATAAAGCATACATTTACAGGAGGAAGCATGCCAATGGCCAAAAATATGGCCATTTTTAATGGGAAGTGATGCAAATTAAAAATAAAATAACTTTTTTTTATCCCGATCTCTGGGGTTTAACTGTAGCGCAGCGCTGCGCAAATGTGCTGCGCCCTAAAAAGCAGAAAATTAATAATTACGATCCACAAATGTGGATTTTATAGCTAAAATGAATTTACAATGCAAGTGAATGACAGACTGAAGACAATATGGCCACCGAGTAGAGGTTGCTAAGGGGGGAAGCTCAGTCTAAGAGATGTAACTAAGCTTTAGTAGGCAATCCTATGCAAATGACAGGATAGTGAATCGCAAGTTTACATAGCAAATGAGCACAGTCAGTGGAGTGTAGGAGTAGGATAAGGGTAGTAACAGAGTAGAAGATAGGTGACATCACGGGGGGGTATGTATGAAAGGAGTGAAGTTCATTGGAGCAGAGTGTCATGTGTCAGCTTACATTTACATAATAGTGAAAGAGGTGTGTCAACAGGTAGGCCAGGTAAAGTCAAGAAATCGAAGGTGTATGCCGTGGATAACACCAAAGTTTCTTGATGAGCATGCATGCGCACATGTCCGCACCAGTAAACCCGAGTAAGACAGTGTGCGCATGTGTAAGCGTGTGTGCACGCATGTAGGCTTGAGTAAGCATATGTAAGGCTGTGTAAACAGTTGTAAGTGTGTTTGCACCGGTGTGCATGCATTTTAAGAAGAATAAGCAAGTTTTAGTCCATGTAAGCATGTGTGCAAGCGTGTTAGCTGCTGTGCGTGTGTTTGCGCGACACTCCCCCCTGAGGAAACAGAAAGAAAAAGGAAGCACACCAAATAGTGGAAGTTACCAGGGAGTACTAGCAGAGCTAGCAGGTGAAAACAATCAGAATCAGGCAATTACCCAGGAAGAACACTAGCCCAACCCAACCTAGCACTTAAAACACTGCAAACAACAGTCCATTATGTTTCTCTCAAGAGACACTGCAGTAAGCTAATAGAAGTGAAAACTGAAAAAGCTTCACTGAGACAAAAAATGTTAGGGGCTGCCATTGCTGTTATAAGGCGACATATGCAACATGCTGAGGGTGGTGATAATGCAAATGCTGCTGGACAACCCACAGTGAGGAGACAGAGAAGAGTGTACAGTCCCAGGGTTACCTACCAGGGGCTACATGAGCTGGAGATAGTGGAGAACTATAGTGTGGACAGAGACCTCTTGCAGCAAATTGTTGAGCTGTGCAGGCCACACCTCACACACAGAACCAACAGAGGGGAACCCACCCCAGTGGAAACTAAGGTATGTGTTGGCCTAAGAATATTAGCAACAGGTACCTTCCAGAGACCAACTGGTGATATAATACGGATATCAGAGGCATCAGCATCCAGTTCCTGGATGCCATGTCAGCACATGTCGGTGATCATGTTTATTTCCCCAATTCCCGTGAGGTATTGGCCAGCAATATGCTTCTCTTCCAGCAAATAGCGGAATACCCTGAGGTAGTGGGTGCAATAGACTGCACGCACATACGCATCAAAGCACCAGCCAGTGAGCAGGGTAGGGTCTACTTCAATGGCAAGGGCTTACACTCCATCAACTGCCAGGTTGTGTGTGATGCCCAGGGCATAATACTGAATGTGTGTGCTGGCTGCCTTGGAAGCTACCATGATTCCCATATCTGGCATCTGACGCAGCTGTACCAGACATTTGCCAATGGGGACATCCCACATGGTCACCTAGTGGGGGATGCTGGCTATGCACTGGAGCCGTGGCTGATGACACCCATCAGAAACGCACACACACCTGAACAGGAATGCCATAATGAGCACACGCACAAACACGAAATGTAATTGAGCGTGTGTTTGGGCTGCTCAAGTCACGGTTCTGGTGCCTGGACACATCTGGTGGAGCCTTGCAGTACTCACCAACTACATGTACCCAAATTGTCATAGTATGTGCTATGCTACATAATATGATCCTGTGAAAACAGCTGCAGGAGGACCAGCATAGGCCTGGGCCAAACAGCCTCCCACCATTGCAAAGGCCATCACAGGCAGAGCATGACTCGAAGGAGGAACAACCTGAGCCTGCCCCAGTAGGCAGAAGGAGGCGTGCCCAGTATGCTTTGGCCTTGGCAAAGAGGCAATGCATAGCACATTCACTGGCTCAGTAGGAACTCTGGAAATGATACCTCTCTCTGACCCACACATATAGTAAAAGGGATGCCTACGTTGACACTACCTGCTTTCAAACATGTATAGGGAGTGTAGTATGTGCAGCCGACATAGGCAGCCCTGCATCAACTCCTGAGGCATGATTGCCATGTGTTAAGCAATATAAAGCAGTGCTAAACAGCATTTAACATCATGAAGTATATGTAAACAAAATCGCACACACCAACTACTACAAATGTGGTCAATGTAGAGTAATATTTGCCAATGTCCAGCAATGATGGTTAATATTGAGCAATGCTGGACAAGTTGGGTCTAGGTAGGGCATAGCTGAACAAAAGCCAACATGCTCATATTTGCTCTACTGGCCCCTAAGCAGTCTGGTCTGCTCAGTATGAAAATATAAGCGGCGATGGGCCTCAAACCCAGGATACTGTGCACTATAGTCATAGTACTGAACCACTAAACCATGACAGTATTACAGTGGTTAGCCTGTATGAAGAAATGTTGATAAGTCTATGCAAAGTATTTCATGGAAACCCTGCAGGCACAGCATAATCCCTGTCGAGTTATGACACAAAGGTGAGTCCTGCAGTAAGAATAGAACCTGACTTTTAACACACATAGTACAAATGTTAATATTGGACATGTAGACATACATCAACAAATGTAGTGGACCTCAGACAGCAACATACTTAAAGGTCACACTGGGCATGCTCACATACTTGAATACATGAGACAAATGTCAGGCAACAGAACACTGACAATCTGAACTGGGCATGCTCACACACTTAGGCCATGTTGGAGTACAGCATTGGGCCACACATAGCAGGCAGTTGCATGTGTTAACCCAGGAACCTCTCACTACTCAGCAATCTGCCCTGCGCACACACCTATATGACAACAGACACGTATATAATATAGTGGAACCCTGCCATAAGCAAATATGTTCTGCAGATACCTAAGCGGTTCTCATAAAATGTGAAAGCAAAGATGATAAAAACCTGCAAACAGTATCAGCAATAAACATTGTGCATCATGAAAATTATCATAGGTTCAGAGGTTGATACTAGGCTATCTGCCCTAGGGCATGTACAAGCATGGCCAGAGTGTGTTTGGCTTCTGCAACCCAGTCAGATCAGAACACTGTGCCTGTGAATAGTAGGTCACACAAGATAGCCCATTTATGTTCAGTGTATTGTGCCTCTGTCTAGCAGGGACCCAGAAGATATCCCATGGGTAAACATGTGACCACCCATCCACTTGTCAAGATATCACCTGTAGGTGGTCAGTGGGTGACACTGCCTATGCAAAACTGGGACTACACTCCGGAGTGAGTGGAGGCTTTCTGATAATGATCTGTCCCCCTAGCATGTCCTTCTAACATCAGTGCTGAGGTATATGTCCCTGGAGTGTGTAGCTCCAAGGGAGTCGGATATCCTGAGGTGGAGCATGTCCAGTAAGTCTGGGTCAGATATGCCTTCAACTACAGGCACACAACACATCTGTGTAGGTGGTAAGTTACTGAGTAGAGCTGGAGTTACTGTATCGAACTGTGCAGGGCATCTGTGTGAGTCCCTACATCTGCTCGATGAGTAACATTTGTGGCCATTACAGTTGCTGCAGGTGTCAGGTAAGGTACATCCCAAATGTGGCATAGTAACCAAGCATGGTCGTGAAGAGTATAGGGGCACAATGACCACACGTGATCAACATGTGAAACCATGTGGGATATGGTGGGTTATGTAGCTGTACTGTCTAATCACTATGGCAATAGGATTGTCAAAGGCGAGTGTACAAACAGGTTGTATCCCCAAACCCATAACAACCACTACTGTATGTAATGGATTACAACCTATGTGGTAATGTGTGGGCATCTTGTCATCCTCAAAGGGGATGACTATGCAACTAATGGCATGTAGCCATGGGCCATGGGTCAGGCACCAGTCAACCTATCTCTGTGAGACCCTGTATGAGTATGCATGTGCTAGCAGGAGAGCTGATTATGGCACCCAGTTTGCAGTCATCTGAGAACATGGGCAGCCATATCCCTCCTATAATAGCCTGTAGATCACACAAGTATATACTGAACAAGATAGGTCCCAGGACTGAGCCTTGTGGGATGCCACGTGTAACTGGTGTATAGTCAGACATGGCATCTGCAACATTGAGCATGTGGGAGCTATCCCTGATCCAGGTAGCAATCCATCGTGTCAGATATGTGTCGATATTGACGCTGGTGAGCCTATGCATAATGGCCGAGTGGGGTATTGTGTTGAAGGGTTGTGCAAGGTCCAGGCAGGCTGTGTGGACAACCGTCCCAACACTGATGGACCTGGTAACTGTTGAAAGAATATGAACAGGTCCAACCGGCAAGATCTGCCCACAACGATGCTGTAATGTTTAGCACCCAGTGTCTGTAGGATTCCCATGTCTATGTGCGTGAGTCCCATTACAATACACCCCATAGCTTTGCAAAACAGGCTAATTAACCTTTTAGGCCGATATTGTCTGTGGTCTGTTGTGGCAGTATTCAGTGGAGCGGGACCACTATCGCTGTACACCATTCCGTGGGTACATATCCTGCAGTAACTCTTATATCAAACAGTGACGTAATGTGAGTGTTACGTCTGTCATGAAGGCTGTGTACGACACAGGCCGGGACACCGTCTGGTCCCATTGATGCTGTGTTGTCCGCTGTGGGGAGGGCAGCACTCACCTGTTTACTCGTGATGTCTGGGAGGTTACAATCTGTTGGTATGGACAGTACCACCTTAGGGGGGATGGGGGGGCACATCTGCACTGAGCCAGTTTGCCAGGATGATGGCAGTGTCAGTGGGTTCAGGGTATGTTTAGTCAGTATGCAGTAACACACAGCATATCAGTGAGTGTCCAGCCAGGTACCTGAATTAACTGAAGAAGGCCTTATGAGTGTCCGACGTGTCTGATGCAATTGTCCGTTAGAAGCGTGCCTGACATAAATACCCGAGTGATTGTAGCTTTCTGCTAGTACAGATCACAGATGCCTTCCCTGTCTGGGATTGTGCTCTATCATGTAGTAGCTTCCTCCATTTGTTGTAAAGCATATGAATGGCTGGGGTCTACCAGACAGGTCCACTGCCATTGGAGGAGTGAGTCCAGTTGTTATTTTGGATGTAAAGATCCATGCGGTCCACTAGGTTTCCATAGAATGTGTATGTAAAGGATTCAGCAGTCTGAGTCATACTTACCACTGACCCAGGGTCTCTGAAGGATACCACCATGGTTTGGAGGAGTGTGACGTTTGCTTTTGGCAAGTTCACCAAGATTACCCAGGATGGGTGTGGGGATGGGATATGGATGTCCAGTGAGATAAATTATGTTCTGCCCTTATCAATGAGGGGTATATTGCAGGTGTGGAACATAGAGTCCCCATGTTGGTGATGATGATGTCCAATATGTTGTCCCCTCTTGTGGGTCTGTTGACCGGTTGTGCCATAGCATATGATTTTAGAAATAGTAGCAACTGTTGGGCGAGGGTGTTGAGGCCTGAGTACTATCCACAGTCAATGTGTGGGTATTTGACGTCACCCAATATAATGGTGTTTGGGAGACCTTCATATTGTCCAATGTTCCCAGGAAAGCTGAGTGGGGTTGCTGAGTTGGGGAGTGTGGTCTGTAGCAGGCAACAAACCAAAAGGCCGATTTGCACAATGTTAGGTGCATATGTATGGTCTGTGATGCTTTGTGCAGTTCTACCAACCCGGAGGTATGTGTATCTGTGATGTATATGGATACTCCCCCTATTTGTGTTGGCCATTCTGAGTTATGTTGTCAGAAAGCATGGTAAGAAATACAACCTGGTAGTGCTGGTGTGCATGTGGGAGCCTGAAACATGTGTCTGTTAGTGCACAAATATTGCGATCCTCCATACTGAGGAGATTCCTGAGTGGGTGCAATTTGAGGGTAATACATCTGGTGTTGAGCAGCATTACCCTCAGTGTCGTGTACTCTGTAATGTCTATGGAGGTGGTTCTGTCCTTTGAGCCCCGCTTAAATAAGGCAGTATGGTGGGAGCAAGTGTCCTAGCCAGTATTCAAAATTCCAAGGGTGACAGGTGCAAGCTGTCCATAGGGAAGCTACGTGGCATGACGAGCATGTCACCCCAGGGTGACAGACACTGTATCCCCTTTGAATAACACCAATATGTTAGCCAACTGTTAAACATGATCAGTTTGTTGGTATTCTGTGACATCATACTTGGTGAGTGTAAGATGCTAGACAAGGTCAGGGTAATACTGGGCTGGGCTACATGATCACAGAGTTCCTCTATGTTTCATGTCATGTGGTCCAGGGAGGAACATCTGAGGTTGTATGCAGCAGCATGAACAATGATGGAGCCAGTCCTGGACTTGCTTTGGAGTGACCTGAGTGCGTGTGTTATGTGGCAGATCCTGGCACCTGAGAGACAGCTCAAAGTGACTATTCCCTTGTCTGGCCTGGTGAGTGGGACGACAGTGTGTTTGACATTAAGTATCACCTATAACAAGTGTATCAGGTGTGTTGTTTAGCCCAATGGGCAGTGACTGTGTGGCACACTGACATTGTGAACTGTGTGACATGTGGGCATTGTAGTGGGGTAGCAGTTGTATGTGTGTCTGCTTTGGAGTTCTCTGCTGCTTAGGCAGAGTGTATGTACAGCCTCCGAATATGTGTATGTGTGATAATGTGGTTTGTTTGCTGTCACTATTGGTGTATGTGAGACTGATATGTGGTGTCTCTGGTCACCCTCACCACCTGATAGACTATGCCAGTCATGGGTCGAGAGAGCTCAGCATCATGTACGTCAATATTGTTACATCTTCCACATATATGTGAGTGTGATATGAGGAGGAGAGGGTTGTCTGTGTACATGAGGCAGATGTGACATTGTGTCATAACCACAATATTCACTAGCTGGACTGGAGAGTACACATGAAACCGACCCCTGGACATGCCAGTGTATTATGATGACATACTCTGTAGCCTGATCAAAAAGGATTAGTAGGGTGTTAAGTGTGTAAAAGAGTATAACTGGGATTAGTGCTCAGGTTTGTCGGTGTTTTGTAAAGAGTAGCTGAGAAGGAGTCCAGACTGAGAATCATGACATGTCCTTCAGATATGTAATAAATAGTAATGTACATGCATATATGTGCTGAGTCAGGGACAACTGTACCTTACCGACATTGCCGACATCCTGTCAGACAGGCCCATGTATACATACCCACCTCCCACTGACGATAGTCCCTGACATCATACCAGGAGATATCACATGTAGAATGGCTGAGCAGCTCCCTCCAAAGCCAAAAGCATGTCAGCAATTGGATTACATTGTTTCCCAATATGTGTCATGCATGCACTACAGAACAAACAGACCCTGCACCTGAACAGTCTGTTGAGCCTCACCCACTCCACAGGACCTGGAACCATCGAATGTGCTACAGCAACATATGGCACTCCCCACATGTGTGGGTGCACAACACAACATGGGAAGTAAAGTCCAGTAAGCCTATAAAGTCTGATCTGTAAGGCCATGGAGTGCATCATGTCAGAAGTGATAAACAGAGCTATTGGAAACCGACAAACACACAACCCTACCAACTGTGATATGTTCATGTGCAGATCATGGTTCCCAAGGCAGCCACCCAGGACATACATCATGAAACAGAGCTACACATGTCCCACACAGACTTTGAACAGCTCTTCATCAACATCACAGACACATGTCGTATCCACAAAACCAACAATCTGTGCATAGATATGTGTTGACATATGAAGGGATGTCAATGTGTCCACAGATTGATCACACAAGGTGAGACTCATGGGGTCCTGTGCAAGCTGTTGATACCTGCCGACCTACATGGATCATTCCTGGGATTGCATAAAAATGTGTACACACATTACCATGTCCAGTCTGAAGATGTCATCATCCTACACATATACCAGGAGAACAAAAACCACCCAGTAAAGGATAGAGCGCATCATATTAATGTGTATTTCTCTAGTATCATAACATAGTTAGGTAGGGGTTTGAATCCTGCAAATGCTGAGTGTGTGTGTGTGTGTGTGGGGTGTGTATGTGTGTACTCTCCTTTGAGAGGAGTAGCCTTTCTGGAGACTGGGAAAACACATTAAAAGAGGTACATCCCTCTTTGGAAAGTCTGATGATGTCAGCATCCTACATTCAAGAAGAACAGAAACCACCCAGTAATGCATATAGCGTGCCATGTTAATGAGTATCTCTCTAGTAGCATAACATAGTTAGGTAAGGGTTTGAGTCCTGCAAACGCCAGGTGTGTATGTGTGTGATTTCCTTTGAGAGGAGTAGCCTTTTTGGAGACTGGAAAAACACATTAAAAGAGGTACATCCCTCTTTGGAAAGTCTGATGATATCAGCATCCTACAAATATTCAAGGAGAACAGAAACCACTTAATAAGGCATATAGCATGCCATGTTAATGCGTATCTCTCTAGTATCATAGCATAGATAGGTGGGGGTTTGAGTCCTGCAAATGTTGAGTGTGTGTGTGCCACAGGTGGTCAATGCAGTGTGGGTTTTGCTTTTACTACGGTATGACATATGTTTCAAACAGTATGTGCATTGCACACCAGGTATCGGTGTGTCAAATAAATATATGTACATGTGACCTCAGTCAGTACATAGGTGTGAAGCCTGCATACTACATGAATACATTTGTAACCTTCGACAGATTGTGCCGCTGCTTCACAAATCATAATTCACATATGTATGTATGCGTCAAGCCTGGCCAATGTAGTGATCTGTGGCCAAGGACATCTCTGCCACACACACCCATGACACGTACTATAGAGTACTGTGAGTGAGGGTAATTGCCAGGGTATATGTCAGACATGTTCATACACAACAACGACTGGCAATAATGGACAGTCATTATAGGTGTACACCAGCCCTGTGGATATGCATGCAGGCCCCTAATGTGTTATGTGAAACACCGAGGGACCCCACAGTACCTATGGATATGTGGATACCAAGGGACAGATGACATAACACGTGTCTGTCTGTACACATTGGTACCCAACATACATGTTGAGGGCTACCACCTATGTGGTAATGTCGGGATAGTATGTATAGTAAATGTGGATGACTATGCCATAGACGGCTTACTGCTATACAGCATGTATTGGACAACAGGTATCTGTCTGTATGATACCCTTGTGTAGGATATGCGTCCCATCCAGGGAATGCAGTGTAGGCCAATGCATGCATTTCCAGATGTGGATGGACATATCCCTAGTGTGTTTGCATGTACCTAAGAGGGCTATATGCCACACAGGTGTGGTCCCAGGAATGTGTGGCGGTCAATACCACTGGTTACTGTTATAGTAAAGTACTGGAAGGATCCAACTGTTACTGAGTTCCCTACAACTGTGAGTCATTTGTCAGGACATCATCTAATGATTGGTTATAGTCATGCTGTTGAGATGGTGTATACTACCAGACTGCAGATCATTGACAGATGTCAACAGTATCAACCACAGCATAGTGCCAACCCATGTCATACACACATGTGTACCCATGTTAGTACATATCTGTAGTAAAATGCATACTGGCCATCGAAAGATACCATGAGATGTTAACAATGTGTAGAACAGGGTATGTCGCACATCCCACATGTCCACTATGCACGTACATGCAGACAGTGCGCACACACCATGTTCACAGATCTACACCCGCTAATTTGTAATGCACACATCACACACGTACTGTCCACTCACTAACACATGCTGGCAACACTGTACACTTCAGCCAAGTGGCACATGGGTGGAGAATACATACTCAGACCTAACACAGGTGTAAACAATGCTACAATGACTATCACAGCTGTGATGCATAATGCCTGCTCAGATATACCTACAAGGATATCATTACACTTTCCTGTTGGCAACTTGCTATGATTGCTACACTGCTATAATTTCACCCTGTGCATCAGAACCATGTTAGCCTGATCCTGCATCAATGTTACAGATGACAGGTAGTGGCCCAGGTGTCATCATATGCACAGGGTGTGTTGTACGTTTGCCATTGACCCATCCAATCGTCACGTCTGTGTGTGAGTGTGTGTGTGTGTGTGTGTGTGTGTTTGTGTGTGTGTGTGTGTGTGTGTGTGTGTGTGTGTGTGTGTGTGTGTGTGTGTGTGTGTGTGTGTGAGGGACAACAGCACTGCATGGGCTAATGTTGATGTAATGTGTGTATGTATGTATGTGTGAGCCCTAGTTGTATGGTAAATGTGTGTGTGTCTGCATGCACACAACTCCACCATGTGGCTGCCATATACGGGCGGTTGTGGGACAGCCACAAACTGTACCTGCTAGGCCATACAGATCACTGTCTCTGGCCATGGACACGGTACCTGTGCCTAGCAGGGGTGCTACGGGCAGTATTGGGTACCAACCCTGACTGGGTGCTATCATCAGAGGCAGAGGTATGATGACTGGACCCATGTCTCTGCTGGGACTGGCCAGTGCCACGTGCATGTGGTCTAGTAGGACGGTCAATGGACAGGCCAGCCCCAGCATTGCAGGAGCTGACACTGCCACTACGGGTGCGGCTGTGATCCGTGGTCTGTCTGCGATGACTGCCAGCTGATGCTGTTGCTGGCATGCGTCCGTGTCGGCTTCTCATCCATCCCGCACGGTCCTGGCTCATGGCTAACACATTGTGGAGGACATCTAATGTCTCCCTCCAATGGCTATCAATGACCTCGGTGTAATTCCGGATGGCACCGGCAAGGTCACGGATGCTGTCATTGATAGCAGTGTAATGGGCCCTCTGCACCCTTAGTCCCTGTCAGGTGTACCGTTCCATACATGCCTGTGCCTGTATTACAGCCCAAAACATACTGGTGGTTGTAATACCTTTGGAGGCACATCTGCCAGGGGCAATATGACCAGTGGTGCTCCCCCAAGAACCCCTGGACATCCGTCTATGTGGTACCATTCCAGTAATCCAGCGATGGCTGCTGTGAGGGGATGCACGTGCCATAGGTGCAACACTCTCCTGGTAAATGCCAACTGTATGCTGTCCCTCAGCTAAGGCCATTGGTGACGAGGGATGTATTGGCAGTATGAGTGTGCGCATAGATGGGGTTGACCGCTGTGTACTGTCGATTGGTGGACCAACGACAGACCCTGTCAGACCTTCCTGTGCCACAATACATGTCTCTTCATCTCCACTATTAGTGGAGGTGACATCAGGTTCCCTGCTGCATTCAGCCACCCCTAACATAGCACCTGTGGAAGGAAGACAGGAAACACACTTTACAATCTGTACATGATGTTAGCACACATGCACACATGCACACATGAACACATGAACACATGCACACATGCACAGAAATACACTGCTCACCACAGCACATACACACACACACCAGCAATCCAACACATACATAATAGTGGGTGATGGTGGGTGACAGTATCACAAGGCAAACAGTCACCACACACATGTCAGCATGCAGAATATGTGTTGCTCAAGACCATGCAGTGCAAATGTAGACAGCCCTATCTAATGACATTATACATGGCTTTGATGCATGTGTGTAGTTGTTCAGTGATTGGGTACACCCTGGAACACAATGTGTACATGGACACAACATTGCTGTGCAAGTGTTATCTGCTCAGCAATGTCATGTGCACCATCACTCAATGGTATACATACCATGGCTGCATGTGTTATCTGTGTGACACATAGATTGCCATGTCTGATGACAGTGTCTGTGTCCATAGCACATAATAGTGGGCACAGGTGTAGCAAATGCATGCAATGTACAGACATGGGATGAGTGGTGCATGTAGATGTGAAGGAATCCCAATGCTCAACATGGACATTGTACAGTGGTTATGGTGAGTGTGGGACATATTGCAGATATGTCAGTGCCAGCCATGACATGGCATGCTACATGACTGCAACAATAAACACCATACATACCCAATGTGTGTCATGTGACCTATACACCCAATAGTATTCCAGGACATATATGTGACTCTTTGTAAAAATGGTGACTGCTGTGCAAAATGTGTATACTGGCATATGTAAGCACACACACAACATGCTATGCATAGTGTGTATAGGTGCATATGTTTGCACACACAGAACAATGAGGTGCACAGCAAAGACCGCTATGTGTAGTACTGTGGTCACTGTAACCGGATGGGGTGTAGTACCATGTGCCACCATCATCATCATCATCATCATCATGCATCTTGTGGTCATTCATGGCTACTACTGTGTGACAGACCACCACCTAGCATGCTGTACCAGAACTGCTGTGCAGTGGCTACGTTCACTATTACACAGCCACTTTGTACATGGGTGTATGAGGTGCCCAATAGGGAGCATTGTGTAACATGACTATGTTATGTGTTGAAGAGTGTTGCACAGTCCCATGATAGGCCTCTACCCCTGAGGTACATCATGTGTGTGTGGATGACATGTGGGATACTGAAGTATGACCTTACAGTGGGTGTGTGGTTACACCATATGTAGCATGTCTTTGTGTACTGCATGTGATAAATGTGTTATGTTGTGTACATGTGTTGCAACTATGCCTATCCAATGTGCAGTACAGGGTTGCCACAACTGTGTGTTATGCTCTGTGTATTGCATGTCATTGAGGCAGCTACTGACATTACTGAGCTGTGCAACGTCTCACAGCAAACACGCACGGCATGCATTATGCATAAGTGTGTTACGTGTACATAGCCTACACCTTACCTATGGCATGCATATTTCATTACCAACATTGCAGGTATAACACACTCACCAGCATGGATCAGCTGCCCTGCTGTCACACCAGAGGGACCTACGAGAATATGAGAGAGTTCGTCAGTGGCCACAACTGTGGCATTGCTACAGTGGGTATGCTAAACTGCAGTAAAACAACAGTCAACAGTCACAGGTGTAGAGATATTATTCAAACTATCAGTATTGCACAACACTAGGCAGCGGAACTGCTAAACACACAGTACACATCTGACGTGGACATAATCTAACAATACAGTTAACTGTAGTCTACAGATAGGGCATGTTACCTGCTTGCTCCAGGTGGATGTGCTGGGTGGTTCCGGCCTCCATTACAATGCATGTCAGAGGTTGATGTAGCTGTTGTCCAGGAGCCACCACTCTTAGGAGCAGCTCCTCCACTCTGGTGAGGGGGGGATGAATGGCCACCCCACCACCTGTGGCAAGCTGCTGTCTTTGGATATCAGACGCACGCCACCGGACTTGTCTAATTAAATCACTGCAGTGATGGCGTACCTGCTCATATGTCCAGTTATGCATGCCTATGTCATTTACCCGATGAACAAGTTCCTGCCACAGTGCAGTCCGCTCCTGCTGGTGCTGGCTGCTTTTGGAGAAGAGCATTGTGTACTGCTGCAATAGGCTTTGCAGTATCACCTCTTCCTCATCCGCTGTGTACGCTTGGTTGCGTTGTTAGGCCATCTGGCTGAAAAGATATGAACAATATGTGTGAGAGTGTCCAGTGGCACACTTTACATGTTTACCCACAGATATCACTTTACTGACATATATACCATCCTATTGTCTGTGAGAGGTTACACACATTCAATACCACCTATTGGTTCTCAGGCCACAACTAACTAACACTGCCTGGCACACACTATATATCACACCACTATACAACAGTACCCGACACACTGTTTGTGACACATTGCACAACCTCAAGACAGGGGTGTATATCACACCAATGCACGAACAGAGATGTCATCCATTGCAATGGATGTAAAGTACAGGTACAGTAGTACCAATCAACCACCCTAGTCATTGATGCCATAGCCCTGCCTAACAGATGTGTACAGTTGTTACTATAGGTGGCATACTGCTGTAACAGAGTATATATGTTGCTGGATACACATGTTTACACTGTAACACACATATGATTGCAGCCATTGTACAGGCATAATTACACACACATCAGACGAACATACAATGCACCACTGTATGCCAACACAGATGAGCATTACCTGTGTACCATACAGTACTGTGTGCCACTACTTACACACCCTTATGCCTGCATTCTGTCCTCTGTGCAGACTACAGGAAACACATATGACAGTGTTTCCAAGCAATGTGAACACACACCATAATGTGCTGTTTAGGCCTACAACTTCAGGTAGTACTACAGTTCATATTGGTGATGGATTCACCAGCAGTACCACTCATTAAGCGTACATGTATTGCTTTAGCCTACAATGAGACACCACATTCATCAACGGAGAACTACATCACATCATATGCCGTACTACTATGTCTGCCTAACAGTATATTACACATCAGTTGCTGTCCTCACAGCTAGGATAGGCACTACCATGTCAGATACAATGTCACACTAAGCTATTACACCTTTACAGACCTTGCACACATTCAGCATTACACTTATTCAACCTCACATAGCAGCTATTGCATTAAGTACATGTGTGAGTGCATAGTGTCATAGGTAGGTAATATGCTATTGGCCCTAGGGCCTACGGCAGCCTAGCCATATGCTACCCTGGCCTTTGACACACATGTACTTTGATTTCACTTGCCTCTGCCAACCAGAACCACAGAGGTGTTTCCTGGGGTGTATTAACAATCTCCCACACAATCATCAGGGGTATTTATAACAACTGCTAAGGAGGAGCCTTGTTTGCTATTGCTATGTGGTCTATTCTGGTGTATGGCATATCTCTGAGATGGGAACCTATCCCCCCAGCATGTGCTGTTTAGTGAGCTGACAAGGTTTAGGGCCCTAGAGCGTATATCCCAGAGGGATTGTGATATGTTGCCATGGTGGTTGTCACCCAGTTATGGGTGTGACATACCTCTGTATGTCTGGCAGAGGTGACCTCTGAGTGGCCAGTATGCAATACAGTATAGTTGTGGTTTTGTGAGTCAGTCTGCATACGGCATCTGTTTGCGGCCAGTATTACCCTTTGGCAGGTATGTCTGTGGCCTGTTCACCTGGTGTAGTTGTCATATCATACCACACAGGGCATTGTGATGAGTAGAGGGGAACTGTACCCTATACTTCCATAGATGACACACCTGTTGTCATGACACATACCACACAGACAGATTACAGGTGTAGTATGGCACTGTCTTCATCAAAGTGGAGGCTACTGTCCACCTGTGTCCCATGTTCCCTTATCACACCTTCACTGTTAGGTAGATCTCTACCTATGTGGTAGTTAATGGGTCCACTGTTTTGGGAAGGTGGAATGGCACTGCAGTATCAACACTTGTCTAAAGTCCATGCCTTGGTCACCACACACCTGTTGCGGTAGATATGAACTCGTGTCTCTCTGTCTCTCCCTCTCACTCTATATGTGTGTATATATATATATATATATATATATATATATATATATATATATATATATATATATCTGCATATCTATACACATACATGTACTCATCCATTGCTGTACACATGGATGTACATATAGGCACATATACAGTCCACATTTCATGGTGGGGATATCACTTATGCGACAGTTGTGGGATGTACAGGTATGTGATTATATTGCACAGTGTTGTGCAGAATGCATGTGGGTGTCCTCAGCCCTTGTAGCATTAGCAGGCCTCACTGGCTGTAACACAGCAGATCTGACAAATCTGTCCCACAGCATTTAACCACCACATGACATATATCAACACTACCATAGCTGGCCTTAGACATAGGCCAACTGGGCGGCCGCCTAGGGTGCCGCTCTAGCAGGGGTTCTTTTCCACTATTTATGTGGTGTAGTAAGACAAGGATGGGGGCACCAGGAAGTGTGGTAGGGAGTGCCGTGGAGCCCTTTTGCCTAGGGCACCAGTTGACCTAAGGCCGCTCCTGAGCACTGCATGCTGTTTTCTAGGCCACACACTATGACCTACATGGAATTATGCACATATCAACCTTCACTGACAGATATCTGTCCACCCTTCACTAACAGTTGCAGTATGTTCCTTGCCCTATGCACATGTGCAGATACAGATAGATACGTACTGCTGCCACGCATGGATGATTTGCAGTGTGTAGAGTAATCTTCAGGAACATCTACTACATGCTAACACATACATGTGAGTTACATACCTTACCTTTGTATTTCCCTGCTCTGTGTGTTACGGTTTTGTAGTTTTTTTTTTTTTTTTTATTGGTGGTTTGTTTTGGGTTTTCACCCTCTATTTAACTTTCTGTCTCAGTTTCTCACTCTGTTCTCTCTCTGTCTCAGTCTGTGTCCGTGTCTCTCTCTCTCACACTCTCTATCTCACAGCACATGTATGGAATGCAGGTACAGCCTGCTTTTCTAGGTATCTGCACTTGTGCATGTGACAGCCTCTGCACCAATTGCTGCCCACCATTCAGTAATTGCATGCAGCCTGTTGTTTGGTGATTGCATTACTCACTGTGATTGCAGCCCACTGCTATAAAATGCTAGGTTAGGTAGGCATAGCCCTTTCAGCTTTCCAAGGTGGGGCCCATGCTTGTTTGCTCTGGACACCATTGTGTCAGTCAGAAGGTTGGTATATGTCTCTTATCTGATGCTAGGGTTGTAGCCAGTTATATGCATGTTGTACTCAAACCTGAATGTTGCTGCTTCCAGTACACACATCTCAGTGTAGACATGTACGCACCCCTCCAAACGCTAACCCAGGATACATGGGAGTATGTACTTTTTTCTCACTTACACAATTAACTGCCATACAAATGTGGTTATTGCACTGTATTCCTGTAGCACATGCAGTGTTTGTGAACTGCTATACTGTAATTATTACGTTACTCACTTCTGCACAGATTGTGGTTTGTTTTTGTTGACATTAGCACAGGCTGCTCACACAACTGGACATGTTTCAGTACTGAGTATGCCTACCTACACCCTGTTTTTTGCCTGAATGCACAGGTGTGTTGTACCTTTGGGTAGGGGTGCAGAACTGCAAAGAGCATTTTTTATTATCATGTGAGGTTTATCTTGCTGAACATACAGGGTTGCTGTGTACCTGTTGGTCTATCAAAGCAAGTAGTCTGTCTGTGTAGCTCACACCTGTGGACATATCTGGATGGTAGCTAGAGGTTAACCTAGTATACTTTGTCTGTGCACCACACCAGTCTTTTCAGCAGTGGCACATTGGCATTGTCACAATTGTTTACCAGCAATACATGGCTACATCCTGTGATATTTCTGTGCTGTACTCCTACATAAGGGCATGCTTGTGGAACTCCTTCCAAAGCTATTTGCAGTGTGTGTAACAGCAGTAATGCTGATATGCCTGTGTGTTCCTGCCTCTGCCAGGCCTCACATACTCTCAGGTATATATTTGAACGGCCTCAGTGAAAGGTACATATAAGTGAGATACACCTGCAATATATTACTGACATATTGCTGTTGAGACTTTCTTGGGAATCAGAGCATATGTATAAGTACACCTTTTCTGACGTGCATGCAGTGTCTACTCTCACCTATTGACATTATGCACTATGTGTGATTCCACACTTGTCTGCCTACAGTTAGTACTTTTCAGAGTGATTCAGTGGGGCACAGCTAACATTGGTTTACAAATCAGGGACATCAGGTGAGAGTGGGAAGTGAGGTAGAGGAAGTAGGTATGTCCGGGGAGGTAGGTTGGGAAGGTAAAGAGACAAGACGCATACAGGGGCAGTGTATGACACATGGGGTGGGTGAACACAATTGACGGGGTCGGATGTTTGGAAATCGCAAGCCCATGAATCCACAGATGGTAACAGTGGAACTGAGATCCCCACCCATGGGCATTCACCACTGAACCTTCACAGCCTCGAGGGTGGCTGTGCTGGGGGCTGAGTAGGATGGGCAGGCTCACCCATGAGATGTGCCACTCTCGCCTTCAAGCTGGCATAGGGGATCAGCGACTGAATGCTGGATCTCCTACACACCACAACTTGGACCCTTCGAAGGGTGACAGGTGGCCCTTCTCTGCCCACACTTGCACAGGGGGATGAGCCCCATCCCCTGCAGTGTTTCCACCCAAAGGTGGCACAGGACCAACGGACGAGGGGAGCCCAGGCTTGGCAGAGGACCTGCTGGTGCCAGGTGCACTCGCCAGCTGAGGAGGGACAGGTGGGTCCGCTGGGACCGGCCTTTCCATACGTTCTGTGATTAGGTGTGTTTAATTACAACATAAGCAAAACAGCATTCCAGATTAGTGGTAACAACATGCAGTAATATTCCCATTAACCCAACACACCAAGGTTACAACAGTTGAACAGCAAGCATAACACATGCATATATTGAACCACAGTGGATATTCCAACAGCATGTAGGGATGTTTGGTAGCAACAGGCCACCATGACTGTGGTGTTTAAACAGGGCACATGCATCAACATGAATGCAAATATTTATAGAACAATAGGACATATGTCCCAACAAATATTTAAGATTACACATACCCATTGAGGTGTGAAATTGCATGGTTTATGCACATACAGTAGGGTGTAGAAAAAACCTTGGTTATCATCTTATAATGACCTTTTCATCTACACTACATTCCTAGTGACTGCAAGTGTATATCCCCTACATGTATTATTACACTTGCCACCATACATTAGGTTGTGTAATGGGTTTAGATAGTTCAATATATGCCTGACCTATATCTGACATACTAACTGTCCAGGATGCAGATGTTATTGCTACATATTTTTTCTTTGCATTTATATTTCTTTATCTACATATCTGGGGTGTTTTCACATGACATTTTTCACTTCGATTTGTACAGAACCCTGCATTTCTTGACACACACTCACATGTCTGGGGAAAAATAACATGCTACACGTGTGCCAGATTTACTTATTCATGCCAGCCAGTAACTGACTGTTGTGGACTGTATATATGTTTTCACAGCTACTAGCACTTCCATCACCCACTTTATATGGGACTGCACAACTCTGGGTTGCCAACACCTTTTCAAACAGTACTGTTTGTATAATGCAAGGGTACAACAACATTTCAAACTCTGTGACACAGACACACTCCGGGTTTTAGACCTTTATTAATGACATTACACACTTTTCCACAGGCTCACTCATTTATATGTTTTAATGGTGTATATGGCAGACATGTTCAGGACATATTATACCTTTATTAATAGGTTAAAACTTTCTTTTTTCAGGCTCACTCACTTATTTTATATGACAGTGCCTGCAGAGATTTTATTCCAGACATATGTTACCTTTCTTAATGGGTTACTACACTCTTTTTCTGCCTCTCTGACGTTTTTTATCTGACAGTACATGCAGAGGACTTATTCAGGCAATTTTATGGCTGTATTATTGGACTACAATAGTTTCTTTCATGCTCTCTCCCATATTTTATATGACAATACATGCAGAATAATCACTAACCTGCCTGGTGGTGCAGCCTTAGCAGCCTATCAGCATAGGCTTGCTGATTCGCAGCACGGTCGCCAGCAGCTGTAAAGTAAATGAAGGCATATTGAGACATACCTATCCATTATATATACTCCATTATCAATTCCTACATACTGCATTCCATGGCTACATACTCAGTTGTGGGGCAACGCGCATCCTACAGGCCACCTGTATCCATTGGTTCAGGTGGTCCTGCTTTCGTCTCTTCAGGTCTGCATGGTGGTGACGGACCTGCTCACCAGTCTGAGGAACACCTGTGTCACTGGTGAGGTCATGAGCTAACCGGTTCCAAGCCTCTGCCTTGTACTCCGTCCCTTGGAACTGGCCCTGCAGGAGTCTTGACTCATGACGGTGAACAAGGAGCCAAACCATGTATTTCGACTCCTTGATGCCCCAACGTTGCTCTCGGAAGTGTGTTCCCTCTCCGACACCAGACATTCTAACTGCAGATGTGAGCTACAATCAGTTATGGCGTGTATTCCCACCTGTGAAGCCTAAATATGCCGCATTTCCCTGCACTTTTTTGTGATTGGCCGTTTTGTAAAATTCTCGGCTGACTGCAGACCTGCTTAGTAATGGTTAAACTACCATTAGTAAGTATATGAATGTTAACAGTGGCTGTTTCTCCTATGTTGTCATGGCTTAGTGGTTCTGTACTTAGCTTCTGATGCACAGAGTCCTGGGTTCGATCCTTGTCATTCATTTTATTTTCATACTGTCCAGACAGGCTAGGGGGTGTGGCTGCATTTAAGCAACTTTGCTCTATGTTGCTCATCGGTGCCATATGGTGCCCTGGTTGGCGCGGCGTGCATGTCTGCGCAAACGCATTGCACTTTGTAAAGCACTATTAAACTATGGGCAACTCTATTGCGCTGGGTGAAGCGCTGCTTAACTGCAGGCAATTTTATATTGGGATCCTTTAAAATATTTAGTTTGTTTACTGATACATTGGCCATTTCACTGCTTTTTAGTTATGTTTAAACATATTTGTTAGGTATTATTCCATATACTGATTTAAAAAATAAATACGAAAGGGAGTGGTGGGACTTGAACCATGAATGCTTTTTCTTTGTGCGAATGCTCTACCATTACACTATTGCTATTTGCTGTGATTTGCATAAACATTCTTTCTTATCCTCTTCCATGCCAGAATTGCTAACTGTAGCTAAGCAATGGGCACACCGGCGCACACACGTGCAAATACGGGCAGCTATTTTGGGAATTAAAAAAAAATAATAATGTTATGCGTTTTAGAACTGTGATGGGGGTTTACAATATCAGACAGTGAGGTGTTGGGTGCAGGGACATTTGAGCAGACTTGCTCTTGTTTATTTGCTTTTATTTTAAACACTTGCAGGGGTGTGGACATTTAGACTGCTCAGCAGTCGGATACGCCCTCTGCTTTCTTACACGGTCCGTGTAAGACTTACGGTTGGGTCAGCGTGTCCTCATGCATATTCATGGCATGCTGACGTCATACCATTCAACTGCAGCCTCCAAGTAAGACTTATTAAGTCTTACACGGAGGATTTGTGAATCCGGGGGACTGATTTTTCAGGGGAACAGGGTACCAGGCTGGTGATATGTGCCATTTATCTGGACATGCTGGAAAGATTGGAACAGTTGTGGGGTATGAATATGCATACAACTTTCAATTTGAACATTCTAGCAAATTCTGTACAGTTGTTGGGTGCAATTATGCATACAGCTTAGTAGTACTCCCAGGATTCAAAACCCTGCTGTGTGTGACAAAACACTATAGCTACCATCACAGTACATTGTGCTATCAGGGAATTGATGCAAAGCTTTCAACTGTTTTCTATCTAAGTCTCCCTCACTTATAAAATATGACTGACCTCTTGACACTTCCAACATTGTTATGCAGGACTTCATACACATTTTATCTGCATACCACAGTGTGGGTGACACTGCTTAAAATACAACAGTATTATTTATGGTATGCAACAGTTCAACAACATATGAAAGAAGAGTAAACATAAGCACTCCAGGGGTTATACCTTTATTCACAGGTTATTACATATTTATTTCTACTGGTACAAACCTTTCTAAGGCTGTTATATTTATTTGTTATGACAGTGCACACAGACTAATTACTAACCTGCCTCATGACGCAGCCTTTCCAACCTAGCATCATGGGCTTGCTGGTTTGCAGCCTGCTCATCTGCAACTGTCAGAGAAATACAGTGATATTTATCCATACCTATGCATAGTATACACAAGCTAGGCAATTATTTACTACTTAGTAGAATGAGTACTTACTGGGGCATTGGGCATCTGCTGAGACTCCTGGATCCACTGTTTCAGTACATCCCCCTTCCACCGCTTCAGGTCAGCATGGTGGTGCCTGACCTGCTCACCAGTCTGGGGGATACTTGTGGCACTGGTGAGTTCATGGGAGAGACTGTCCCAGGCCTCCGCTTTATACTGCGAGCCCTGGTACTGGCCCTACAGTAGTCTCTGCTCATGGTGTTTTACCAGGAGCCATACCATGAATTTTGACTCCTGGATGCCCCAGCGCTGCGCTCTAAATCAAGTGCCTTCACCCACACCAACCATTCTGCCTGTAGTAGGAAGCTACAACCAGTTATGAGAAGTATTCCCACCTGTGGGGTTTAAATACGGCCACTTTCCCACACTTTCCTGTGATTGGCCAATTTTGAAAAAGCTAAGCTATGGGCACATCTGCTTACATAAGGTTGGCACTGCTGAAAGAGGTATACCACTAGGCAGATTGAATTGGCTCCCCTACACATTGCTTACACTTACTAACTTGAGCTGTGCTGCAGTTAGCATTGCTTAATAGTTAATTAGCACTATATTTGCCATTTGGCAGTGATTTATTCTTCATTACAGGTTATATATGTGTCTGGTATCCATGATTCATGTGTACATACACTGTGTGGGGACCTGGGGACTTCTACACTTTATTACAATAACATCTCATCTATGCTTCCTGCAGAACTCCAGTTCACATAGTTATGTTCTGTGGCAGGTTATACAACATCACACTGTACATAGATTCAGTTCACATGTTTGGTTTGATTTTCCTGTGGTGAGGATTAGTTTGCTGATACCTCATTTATATGTATTGTTATGATGGCTTAGTGTTTATTTTGTTGCTGGGCAGAACACAGGCCACTGGGTACAGAGTCATTAAGGCACTTTAAAACAGTTGTAAGCGGGTTTGCATGGGGTTGTATGACGGTAAGCACTGCTAACCTCCGGGTACAGTTTCTTACACTCAGTTAGCTTCTACTTTGCTTAATCTGTGTAGGCAATGCTTACTCCCATGCAAATGCACTTAAATATGCTTACTAGTGCTTATATATGCTTATTAATGCTTAAACTTGCTTACTAGTGCCTTATTCATTATGACACTGACACTTCACATGTGCATTTAATGCAGTACTCCAGTTCACATTTAAATGTTATTTAGTAGGTTATACAGCAAAAAATGTTCATATACAGATTTTACATAGGAAATGGTATGTGCTGCAGTGGGATTGAACCGGGAATGCCTGCTCGTTAGGCGGATGCTCTGACTACTACACTATTGCTGTGCTGTTTCATTTGCATATATCTTCCTTGTTATCCTCTTCAGCCTTTTAAGCTGCTTTAAACATAGCTAAGCGATGGGCACACTCAGCACCTACGGTTAGCTGTACTCAGGGTTTTAAAAAAAATTAAGGGGTTTCTTCTTTTTATTTTTATGTCCTGTTGCTGTTGTACACATGGGGGACTGTTGGTGGGGATATGCGGACACCTATGAGCAGTCCCACTCATTTATTTACAGTTTCTGCTGTTCTACTTTGCAGGGGCATGTTTATTCTGAGAGCTCTACTCTCAGACACACCCCCTGCACTTGTCCACGGTCCGTGTAGGATTAGGAGGTCAGGCAGTGCACCTTCATTAATATGCATGGCTCTTCCATCCTCCTGCTAAACTGCTGCTTCCATGTAGGACTAGATTAGTCCTACACAGAGGATTAGTAAATCTGGGGGTGTGTCTCACTCCAAACTCCTTCAACAAATGGCATTTCTCCTCCTTCACTCAATTGGTTCAGTACTTACCTTCCTCACAGATAACAATTAGTAAAATGGAAGGACTCCTTCTCCTATTACCTATCTAATACCACTGGTGTCCCACAGGGCTCAGTTCTTAGACTTTTCCTTCTCAATATCTTTATTAACAACCTTCACACATCCTCAAGTCAGCACTCCCGTATTTAATATGTAGACAACTCTACACTAAAAGGCTCTTCCATCAAGTTAATACAACTCCAACAAATCAGACAAGAGGCCTTCACTTCTATAGAAATGTGACTGTCAAATGCCCAACTCCTCCTTAATCTCAAGAAAACAAAGCTTTTTACATTCTCAACAAAATCATATAATTCAAACAAATCCAACTTAAAAAATCTACTCCCTAAATAATACCAGAATAAAAGTCATCTCTCATACAAAACTGTTAAGAATGGTTATAGATGATGAACATAAATTTGGCCTTCATATACACAATAATATCAGAAAAAAAAATCATCCAAAAATCTGGTATCTTCCATAGGGATAAGAGGTTTCGAAGTGCAACCAGTAAAATTACCTTTGCCACCACATATGTCATGTCATCTCCTGTACAGGGCATCCATACTTTTCATTCTACAAACTTCATTAAAATCCAGATTGCCAGTGTGTTATAACAAAGAAGCAAAAGTCACAGTATATGCATCACATTACTCCCACCACTGCACATCCCTTCAGAAACTAAATTGGATTAAATTTATCCATCAACTAACTTGCATAGCACATAATCTAATATACTAACCAGATGTTTGACCTGCCCTTAGCAACTTAAACTATATTACCATACCAATAGACATCTCCGCTTAGAGGATAAACATTTCATCACCACCCACAAACCCAAAAAACTTTGTGACTCTGTATATACTCCTAGTCTGTAGCTAGCAAAATTAATTATCTGCCTTTAGCCACCAGGTCTGACTCTAACATAGAGGCCTTTAAACATTCCCCAAAGGAATTCCTGTCTAAATCACAGCCTGCTCATGTTCCACTCCTGGCTAAACTCTTACCAACTTGTACATACTGTTCTTCCACTAACCCTCTCTGTTTGTCCTCATACTCCCATCACTCTCTTTTTCTTGTACTCCTTGTTTACATCTTTCTCTCCTCACCTTCTACTTGTCATACTCATCTCTTTTCTCATTGTTTCACACAGCTTCAGCTCTCCATTCAGCCCAACCTCCTTCTCAACCTAACTATGCTGCACCTTGTTTACTACTTGTAAGTCTTGACATTTCACTCTCTGCTGTCAGTCACATTCATAGCAACTGTCATTTTATTTTGACTGAGCAATTATAAATACGTGACATCTGTTCTATTGTTTTCTTCTGTCTTTGCAAGTATATATATATAGCTCTCTTACAAAGACAGCATGTTTATTTTTGACATGCATTGATGTATAATAACTAGTATTCACTGAAAATTAGGCAGTATAGTTTATTATTATGCATTAATGCATAACAAATTAGTTATTTTGGCTCAGCTGGACATTCCCAGTAATCAAGTGTCTAAATAAATAAATAACTACAGTTCACAACTGCCTGAGCACTGGTATGATTTAGTTCTCACTTTACCCCAAAGTCTGGAATAGTGCTTGTAGTATATTGTCAGTGTATTATTTTGAGGTCCTCCTCCTGATCATCTCTGACATATATGAACAACCCCACAATATTTGAAAATACAAATAAAATCACCTAAGGAAGTTGCATAACATTTTATCATTTATTTATTTAGGATTTGAATTTAGACAATCCAGAACTGCTCTTGGTCAAATTTAATCTATTTATTCGGTTTTAACACTGCAAGATTGTTAAACCTCACCACGTTTAGTTGCTCCTTTGTCAGCTGTAGTGGGCAATCCACTCCTTTCCTGGAGAGAACCATAATATTTGATTTGGAGATACCAATGTTTATACTAACAAAGAACCACTCTGATAAATATCATAGAGCACACTCATCTTTATGAATAGGTGGAAATTATCATCCAAAAGCTCTGATGGTGCAACACTAAATTGGGTATTTACAGCTGTTGGTTGTGTTTTAATATCTTGTACAAGAACATCAAGAAAATCTAACATTTTAGGAAGACATGGCATACTGTTAGTCACTTCTGGAGGCTTAGTAAAGACCACAATACAAAAAAGAAGGAATCTCCATTAGTTGTATATTGCTTTTCTAGAACTTCTGTTTACACATGAAAAGCTAATCACCAAAGTTAATTAACATTTAAAGATATATGAACGTTACTTAGAGGTTAGAGGGGACAGTTCAACAAAGTTGCTGTTTTCAAATGATTTGGCATTAGAAGCAGAGTCTGAGCAAGAACTTCAGCAAAGGATAGGAGAACTGAATGCAAAACTGAAGGTACGTAGGATTAAACTGTGTAGAGATAAGACAGTCCTAATGGCAGAAAATGGGTGAAATCAGAAAAAGCTTAGAATTGAGATAGAAAATAGTGGAATAGATTAACAGCTTCAAGCATCTGGGAGGGTTGGCTGAGGAGAAGGGAGGTCTGAATGAGGAAGTCAAGGCCAGAATCAGAGGGGAAATGGTGCAGAGTGTCAGGGGTAGTGCATGACAGAAGAATGCCAAAGAAGCTGAGAAGTGAGGTGTACAAAACAATTGTGACAATTTCTGCTGTGTGGTACATAAACCTGGGCAATAAAGTCAGAGCAGTGAAGAAAGCTAGAGGTGATGGCAATAAAGTGCTTGAGACAGGTGACAGGATGCTTACTGTGGGAGAGATGTAGAAATAAGGACATCAGAGCAGAAGCCAAAGTAGCTTTAATTGCAGAAAAAGTCTAAGAGAACAAATTTAGGGATAGGTGCAGAAAAGCAGAAGACAATCAAGTGAAGAAGATTTGGGACAGACAGGAAGAAGGCAAGAGAAACAAAGGCATTCGGCAAAGAGATGGATAGATTGTGTGAAAGAAGACCTGCAAAAGTCAGGCATAATTATCACTCAATGTAGGAGAGGATCATTGATTCAGGAGAGATGTTGACAGTCGAAACAACACCCTGACCCTGTCTAGAATACAAAAAAATGTGTGTTGATACTGATGATAATGAGGGTTGCTAACATACCTAGTTGTATGACGATCATTACACTGCTGACTGTTAGCTAACAGTAACACTATATGTCATGGCCTATTTATATTAAACTTGTCACATATTGAGAAAACATTTTAAATATTTTAAATTTCCAGATCCTTAAATCCTTTTTAAATTGGGAACAGCCAATATATCTACTTGCTTTCTTCAGTGGTTTACTTATATTTCTGATCTTTATATTATGCTTCTGGTATTGCTGTTAGGGCACTTCTTTCTTCAGTACAGCTTCATTTGGAGACATGATTTCAGAAATCACTCTCTCTCTCTCTCTCTCTCTCCAACTATTGACTGTCACTGTTTTCACAGTCCTTGTCATCTTACTGCAAGCCTGGTTGTACATCTTTGCTAAAGTCAGTATAAACCCATTTGACTTGCATAAATGTGTGTGGTTTCTTCTATACAGTTTAACAACTTTTTATTATCAGTATGTCATCCTCATGTTCATGCCTTACCTTTTCTTCTTCTTCTTTCGGCTGCCCCCGTTAGCGGTCACCACAGCAGATCAACTGTTTCCATTTCCTCCTGTCTTCTGCATCTTGCTCTGTCACACCAACCACCTGCATATCCTCTCTCACCACATCCATAAACCTTATCTTAGGCCTTCCTCTTTTCCTGTTAACTGGCATCTTCATCCTTAGCATGTTTTTCCAATATACTCTGCATCCCTCCTCAGCACATGTCCAAACCGATGTACTCTTACCTCTCTGGCTTTGTCTCCAAACCTTGCAAAACCGGGCTGACCCTCTAATATACTTAGTCCTAATCCTGTCCATCTTCATCACACCCAGTGCAAATCTTAACATCTTCAACTCTGCCACGTCAAGCTCTGACTCCTGCCTTTTTGTCAATGCCACTGTCTCCAACCCGTATAACATAGCTGGTCTCACTACCCTCTTGTAGACCTTCCCTTTCACTCTTAATGGTACTCGTCTGTCATAAATTACTCCTGACACAATTCTCCACCCACTCCATCCTGCCTGTACTCTCTTCTTCACCTCTCTTCCACACTCACCATTACTCTGAATTGTTGATCCCAAGTACTTAAACTCATTCACCTTTGCCACTTCTACTCCCTGCATCCTCACCATTCCTCTATCCTTCCTCTCATTCACACACATATATTCTGTCTTAGACCTGCTGACCTTCATTCCTCTTCTCTCTAGAGCATATCTCCACCTCTCCAGGGTCTCCTCCACCTGTTCCCTACTCTCACTACAGATCACAATGTCATCTGCAAACATCATAGTCCACGGGGACTCTTGTCTGATCTCGTCTGTCAACCTGTCCATCACCATTGCAAATAAGAAAGGGCTCAGAGCTGATCCTTGATATAATCCCACCTCCACCTTAAACGCATCTGTCACTCCCACCGCAGACCTCACTGCTGTCACACTACCCTCGTACATATCTTGTACCACTCTTACATACTTCTCTGACACTCCCGACTTCCTCATACAATACCACAACTCCTCTCTAGGCACCCTGTCATATGCTTTCTCTAAATCCACAAAGACACAATGCAACTCCTTCTGACCTTCTCTGTACTTCTCCATCAACACTCTCAGAGCAAACATCACATCTGTAGTGCTCTTTCCTGGCATGAAACCATACTGCTGATCACTAATCATCATCTCCCTTCTTAACCTAGCTTCCACTACTCTTTCCCATAACTTCATGCTGTGACTGATCAGTTTAATCCCACTGTAGTTAATACAGCTCTGCACATCACCCTTATTCTTAAAAAAAAAAAAATCGGTACCAAAACACTTTTTCTCCATTCCTCAGGGATCCTGTCACTTTCCAAGATTTCACTAAACAATCTAGTTAAAAACTCCCCTGCCATTTCACCTAAACACCTCCATGCTTCCACAGGTATGCCATCTGGACCAACAGCCTTTCCGTTCTTCATCCTCTTCATAGCTATCCTTACTTCCTCCTTGCTAATCCACTGAACTTCATGATTCACTATCTGCACATCATCCAACCTTCTCTCCCTCTCATTCTCTTCATTCATCAACCCCTCAAAGTACTCTTTCCATCTGCTCAACACACTCTCCTCGCTTGTGAGTACATTCCCCTCATTATCCTTTATCACCCTTACCTGCTACACATCTTTACTAGCTCGGTTCCTCTGTCTAGCCAATCAGTACAGGTCCTTTTCTCCCTCCTTAGTGTCCAACCTTTTATACAACTCTTCATATGCCTTAAATTGAATCTTTACGCTGTGGACATTAGCCTGACATCTTGGTCTTTACTTTATCTCCAGCCTGTATTTCTGGTAATTTTCTGCAGTTCCAGTAGTAGTCACATTTCTTCTGACATCTGTCATTTCTTTCACTTTATGTTGATTTTCAGGCATTGTTAAAGCAGCTAAAATATATCATATAGTTTCCAACGTTCTGCTCATCAGAACTATAGCTTTTGGTACATCTTTTTCTCTTGAGAATCTTCATAGTTAGGTTAAGTTTTTCCACTTGTCTGATTGACAGAAGAAAGAGGGGACTGGATATCGGGTCTATATTACAATGCCGAATTTACAAGAGTCCGAACGTGTAATATCGAACTCAACTGTTCGAAATATGAAAATAGCGAAGCCACGGCACACCAATTTTTTTTCCCAGGGAAAAAAATTGGTGGGCCGTTTTCGGGGCTTTGCTATTTCCTCCACTATGGTGCGATCTTGGAGTTGGTATATTACCCATGTTGGGGGGGTGTGGGGTGCAAAGCCCCCCCACATTAGTTTAAGTTTAGTGTAAGTTTTTTTTTTTTTTTGTACCGGAACAGCGATTTTGTTTTCCCTGGGAAAAAAATCACTGTTCTGTGTTTTCATAATTCTTGAATTTCGAACTTAATAGTTTGATATTATATTATTCAAACTCCTGTGAGTTCGACAATGTAATATAGACCCCTGGATATCATACATCTGAACTTCTAGAAATGTGCAAATCATCTGAATTATTAACTTATTAGATAAGAGCTTCAAGTATACCCATTTCTTGCAAATGTAGACTTTAACATACTGTTCATCCTAGCCCTTATGTCTGCAATTTGATTATTCCAGCAATGATGAATAATAATCCACATATAGAGATGCTTAACTTCTCTCCCCAATCTGCTTTGTGTACTAGCTGGAACATGTTATGCCAACATACTATGAATTGTTGTGTTTGATGGTGTGTTTTACAGAAGTATTGTAGGATATTTACTTCAACATTTCAAATGAATTACCAAATTTGTGTATATATTGTTAGAGGAGCATGTATTTGCACTGTGTTGGCCGTTTTTACTGTTTGATTGTAATCATATCATATTATAACATAAAGTATTGGTTGCTTAGGTTAACCTTCTTAGTATTTTGGATTAGAGGTATAAATCCAAGTCTAGGAATTTGGTTATTTTAATTTAAATGTTGATTTTACTGAGGGAGAACTTGGTGACATCATGTATCCTAGTATTTAAATTTGCCACGGAAGTGGCGCAGTATTTTTAAATTCTAATTTCTGATGAAGTTGGCAAGGAGTCACCGACGAAAAGCAGGACTTGTTTGTTGCTTCAAAATAAACAGCGGTTTATCGTTTTGGTTCCTTTGGAAGTGGATTTATTTATCTACTCATTTTTTCAGGCAGATTGTTCTTCTGGCTTCCGTTTTTCAAGTATTACCTGTTATATTTCAGTCTGCATTCCCAGCTAGAGTGCTATACATCTTACTTTTTCTTTGCAGCTTACTGTCTCTGAATATGACATGTGTGCCTTTATGCATTTGTGTTTTCAGCTGATTAGTATCTTTTAATTCTCCTCTTTGACCTTAAGACCCTTGAAGCAACTTATTTCTTCCCTGAAAAACAAAGAGAGGCTGGATTTCTTTATTTATAGGTTCATAGGTAGGTACTAGGCTATTGACCCAAGGGCCTAAGTAAGCCTAGCCAACAAGGTTTCCTGGCTTACGCCACCCAAGAAAGTTATTTTCCTGTGCCCCTATCAAACAGAGCCACAGAAGTGATCCCCAGGATGTATTTCCTATTTCCCATCCACTCATCAAGATTTTCTTGAAGTGTGCTAATGAGGAACTTTGCTTGACATAGATGGGAAGCTTGTTCCAGAGTATGGGAAGTCTCTTGGACAGGAATCTATCCCTCCAGCATGTCCTGTTTATTGTGTTGACAAGGTTTAAATCCCTAGAGCGTGTAGCTCGGAGGCATTGGGATTTCTTTAGGTGTAGCATGTCTAACAGCTCTGAGTTTGACATAGCTTTATATGTTAGACAGAGATCACCTAGGAGTAGGCAAAATGCTATGGAGTAAAGCTGGAGTTTTTTGAGATGGTCAGTGTAGGGCATCTGTTTTGAGGCCAGTAATCCTCTTTGTGAGGTACTTCTGTGGCCTTTCAAGCTGCTGCAGATGTCTTGTGAGGTACATTCCAAAAGGGGCATTGTACTTTATAATGGGTCTAATGAGTGTCGAGTAGAGGGGAACAATGACCTCTTTTTTTCCTGGATGAGAAGCCTTTTGTGATGAGGTATGCCACATAGAAGAATTTCCTGACTACTGTGGTGATGTGATTATCAAATCCCACTTGGGTCCCAAGGTCTCTTATCACACATTCGGCATTAAGGAGACTGCCGCCTATGTAGTAGTTCATGGGTACTGAGTTTTTACCAAAGGGGATGACAATGCACTTTTTGGCATTGAGCTTGAGGCCATGGCTCTGACACCAGGCATCTGTCTCAGTTACCCCCTTCTGTAGGATGTCCACATCATTTGGGGACTCGACTATGGCTCCTAGTTTGCAGTCATCTGCGAACTTCATTAACCGAAGGCTTTCTGTGTTAGCCTGTACTTCAGGGAAGTAGATACCAAACAGGAGAAGTCCCAGCACTGAACCCTGTGGTACTCCTCTTGTCACTGGTTTGAAGTCAGATTTGTAGTCTGCAGCTTTTACGATGTGGGTTCTGCCAGTGAGCCAGTTGGCAACCCATCTTCAGGTGTAGGGATTTATACTTAGTTTAGTGAGTTTATCTATAATTCCAGAATGGGGGAAGGTGTTGAAAGCCTTGGTGATGTTAAGATAGGCTGTGTGAACCACCTTATCCTCGTCTACGGCTTTGGTGACTGCCTCAAAGAGGTTGATCAGGTTCAGAAGGCATGATCTGCCTTTCACAAACCAGAACTGGGTGGGGTCCAGAGTTTGGAGGTTACCAATGTCTTTGTTTATGAGTTCCATGGTGATAAGTTCCATGACCTTACAAACCAGGCTCGTCAGGCTAATAGGGCGATAGTTCCCATAATCAGTCATGGCTCCCCCTTTGTGGAGTGGGATAACCGTTGCTGTGTGCCATTCAATGGTCACAAAGCCTGACGTGAGGCTATGATTGAACATGGTGCTTGGGTGGGGAGCCAGTTCATTCAGAAGTTCGTGTAAAACTCAGCCGGGGATGTTGTCCAGTCCCATGGATGCTGTGTTTTTGGCTTTAGAGGTTGCAGCTTTTTCCTGTGTAATTTTGATTACAGGGACTCTACATTTTTCCTGTATAGATATGGGCCCTTTAGGGGGTGAGATGGGGGTAAAGTTAGCACTGTACCTGTCTGCCAGGATGTTGGCAATATCAGTTGGTTCTGTAATTTTCGTGCCGGTGTGCTGCAACTCAGAGTAGATCTGGGTGTTGCCATTGAAATTTTTGACATAGCTATAAAATGCTTTGTGGTTGTCCCTAGAATCAGTGGTAATTTTGTTTTCATAGCTAGCTTTGGAGGATCTTATAAGGGATCTCCGTTTCTTACTGAGGCTGACCAGGTAGCTCCTCCACTCATGGGATTTTACTCTGTTTTACAACAGTTTCTTCCTTCTGTTGTAGAGTTTGTTTATAGCAGGGGACCACCAGATTGGCTTCCTGCTGATTATTTGCTCAAGCCACCCTAGCTTTGTGACATCTTTTAGTACTTACATCCCTAGGTTGGTATAATTTTATCTTGGAACTTTTTGGAAGTTTTATTTTTTTCTGTCACTGCATACTTTGGTATTACTGAAAGACTCTTCTGTGTTATTTTCCTTTTCCTCCACAGTTCCTTGTACTACTTTGCTTAACATTTCTTCTGCATGTAGTTTTTTGCTGAGCTACACTTAGTTTCATATTATACAGCTACAGATAACTAGCTTCCTCTACAGTCATACAATTGCATTTTACAAGAATATTCTGAATGTGTGTTGCAAGAGTTTGTGGTTTGACTGTACCTGAATTATTCATAGGAGTTCTTAACAGAAACATAGTTGGGAAGATGTGGCATCTTGAGGAGTTATGCAGACTTGGACCCCTCAAGTGAAAATTTGAAAAAAAAGTCAACTCAAATTTGATGACCAAAAAAAATAGGAGGTGGGTGCTCCTGTAACTGTAGCAAACTGTATAAGCAATCATTATGCAAGCCTGCATGCACACACACATCCCCAGGATATTGCTAAATTCAGTAGTGCATAAAATGCTGGAGCGGCTGAGCAAATCATGGTTGCCTGAACCACTGTTGGGCCTTTTCCCCCTTCTATGAAATAGTGCTAAGTGCATTCATAGCTTTTGATAAAGTCACATTTGTTTTTGTTTCTCTTATTCTTACCCTTTGTTTCCTCATTTTATATATCACAAATTATTTTGTTAAGAAATCATATAGCACACCAACACCTCCATCTTTCCTCTGCTATTAAGTTCTGCATCATATGCAGCCATAGTCTACAGACTGTTGTACTGTTGTATAGAATAAATATCCAGTAGTTGGCGTATTTGTTGTGGGTTGGCAAACTCATGTATTTTATCTCCAGTTACAGCTATTTGTCAGTCTAATTGAGAAAACAAAAAAGTAATTATCTTTATGATAACTTCTTATGCACCATGCAAAACTGCTGGGCATTAAACTTCTTCAAACATTTAAAGCAATTCAGTTTCCTTACGAAATAAATTGGCCATCTGGAACCACAGCTTCCAAGCCCCGAATGTTTGCCAAATTTGCCTTAAAATGAGTTACATCCTAGTGGATGTACTTCAGACTCATTTTTACTGAGGTTTAAACTTCTGAAGTGCCAAATAGAAACTGTTTACAACAAATATGTTTATTCAATAATACATACTTATTTCTCAGCTAAATAATGTGTTTTCTAAACTCTGAAAGAATTTCTTGTCAGGAGACTTAATATATAATGTGCATACAGCAGATACCTAAAATCCATGAGTTTTATACAGCAAAGTGAATTCTCTGGCACTTAGTCAGCTTATTAGTATTTAAATGGTCATGCCCCCACATCAAATAACTTTGGCAGAGTTGTAAGGTCTCCTGCAATGCATCCAGCTTGCTACCTAGAATGTATTGACAAATACCTCACTGAAAATACAGCTACAAAGTGTCATCCAGCAATAGCACTGAGACGCCATCCTGTTATAATACCTCATGATGTACGTTAAAGCTGATCTCATTATATGCCTTCTTTAGGCTTCTAAAACAGATTTAGATCTAGCTTGTGAAATCCCATGATCTCTCTATTCCTTCAGCAACAAAGAATTGTGTACTGTTGAACTAATCTGCATTACCTCTCTTGAATTATATGCCTAGCTTTCAGTTCTCTTTTTCTGCACCTAAGCAGGGGCTTTCTAAGGGAAACCAAGGATTGCAATCCATCTGTTCTTATCTCAGACCCTCATGCCCACTGTATTTCAGACACACAAGCAGCCTCATTCACACTTTATCTACTTTTCTATTTTATTAATTTAGCTTGCTGGTAAGTTTCTTACAGACTACAGTTCCTGCAACTCTGTATTGTGCAATAAATAGAGTCTATACTATTTCACTGAATGCTTAAAATAGTGAATGCGGTTTAATTGACCCATTAAATTCAAAATCTCTAAATCTTGAACACATGGAACAGCAATATTTTTCCCAGGGGAAAAATCGCTGATCCATTAAAAAAAAAAATTCAAACACAAAATAAAGTGGGAGGCATCGTCCCCCAGCCCCCCCCCCCCAAAGTGGGGGAATGTGCACCACACACTCTCTATACTTAAATATACCAACTCCGGGATCGCACTTCAATGGAGTAAATGGCAAAGTCCCGAACACAGCCCAGTGATTTTTTTTTTCCCTGGGAAAAAAAAAATCACTGTTCCATGCGTTTGGAATTTAGGGATTTTGACTTTATTGGGTCGATTAAACAGTGTTCGCTATTTTAAGTGTTCGCTGAAATAATATAGATCCCAATAAATATATATGTTCCTTTTTTCTAAATTACTTTAAAAACTTCGACAGTAAGATGCACTTCACCTCATTGAATGTTCACTGTCTTGATAAGAATGATACAACACTGTTTTATAACAAAATAAACTAATCAAACCAGCCCATGCACACACAAACATATTACATGAACTTTTAAAAATGATGAACTATACATTAGATGCTGATAACTTGATATACAGAAAATTTAGCCAGTAAGTATATGATTAAATGCTATAATCATAGAGGAAACGTATGTAACTCATTTACAGACAAGATACTCCCCTGGATTTACTATTCTTCCATGCAGGACTCACTTAGTCCTGCACAGAAGCAGCCGTTTAGGAGCAGGACAGCAGCGAGCCATGCATATTAATGAAGGGGCACATCCTGAGCTCCTAATTTTACACAGAGTGTGTAAGAGTGCAGGGGGCATGTCTGGGAGCAGAGCTCTCAGAATATACATGCCCCCACAATGAAGATCAGCAGAAAGCCCAAAAGAATGAGCGAGACTGCTCATAGGTGTCTGCATACCCCCTGCAACATCCCTCCATGTGTACAACAGCAATAGTAAACACAAACAATACAAATATACCATTTTTTTATGAAACTGATTAAATCTAACCATAGATGCATGGGTTTGCCCATCGCTTAGCTATGGTTAATGCAGCGTAAATGACTGATGGGGATAAAAAGGAAGATATATACAAATGAAGCAGTATAGCAGTAGTGCAGTTGGCAGAGCATTCTCCTTATGAGCAAGCATTCTCAGTTTGAGTCCCACTGCAGCACTTTCCATATCAAATCACGTTATGACCAATATTTTAGTTGCGTAACTTACTAAATAACATATATTTGTGAACTGGAGTACTGCATTAAATGCAGATGTGAGGTGTTAGTTGTCATAATGTTGCAAAGTCCACAGATGATCACATGTGCCCCATACAGTATATGTACGCAGGAATCATGGATACAAATGGAAGGTAATATGTGTAATGAATGATAACTCCTTACAGCTTCCAAATCCCCCACCTTCCCAAGAACCATTAGACATTACTGTTTAAATCATTGCAGTGGTAAACGAGAGTAAGCACTAGTAAGCAAGTGTAAGCACTATTAAGCAGTAATACGTAGAAGCAAGCATATGTAAGCCCTAGTAAGCGGGTTTAAGGCCATTTGCACTGGGGTAAGCAATGCACACGCAGGTTAAGCAATATGGAAGCTAACTCTTTGTACGCATATTTAGCCAAAGGTTAGCAGTGCTTACCCTCACGCAAACCCATGCAAACCCACTTACAAGTGCTTAAAAGTACATTAATCACTCTGTATCCAACAGCCGCTGTTCTGCCTCACAACAAAATAAACAGCTTTGCAGGCCTTGAACCCAGGATCCTATACACTACAGTCACAGTAGTTAACCACTAAGCCATCACAACGGTACATAAGACTGAGGTATCACCAAATAAACCTTCACTATAGTAAAATCAAACTGAACATGAGAAAGGGATCAGTATACAGTCATATGTTCTATAACCTACTACATAACATAAATATGTGAAATGGAGTACTATAGTAAGCCCAGATGTGAGGTGTAATTGTAACAGAGTGTTGAAGTTCCCTATTAAACACATGTATACCAGACATATATATTAGATGTAATGAATAACAAATCAATGCCAAAAAGCAAATATAATGCAAAGTCAATTTTAAGCAACACTAAACATTGCACAGGCCAGCTTAGGAGGTGTAAGCAATATGTAGGCCAGCTAACTCAATGTGCCAAGTGGTATACCCCTTTAAACAATGCCAACCTTAGTTAAGCAGGTTTGCCCATAGCTTAGTCTTTTCAAGACCAGCCAATTATGGAAAAGTGCAGGAATTCAGCCCTAATTAAACCCAGCAGGTGGGAGTACATCTCATAACTGGTTGTAGCTTCCCCTTGCAGGCACCATGGCAGAAAGGTGAGAGGGAGTGTGCTTCCAGGTACACCGCTGTGGCATCCAAGAGTCCAGAGTCATGGCAGGACTCCTTGTCAAAGACCATGAGCAGAGACTGCTGCAAGGCCAGTACCAGGGTTACCAATATAAGGTGGAAGCCTGGGATGTCTCATCCGTGACCTCACCAGTGCCACAGGCATATCCCAAACTGTTGAGCAGGTTAGGCATCTCTATGCTGATCTGATGTGGCCAAAGGAGGATCTCTTGGATCAGTGGATCCAAGAGGCTAGGACGGCATGGGTTGTCCCAGCTGTGTGTAAGTATCACTCCACTACCTGTTTAACAATTGCCAGGTCATGTATGTTATGGATAGGTATGGCTAAATATTACTCTTATGTCCTTCACAGTGGCAAGTGAGTGGGCTGTGAACTGGGAGGCCCATGGATGTCGATTGGAGAGGTTATGATGCAAGTCAAGTCAGTAATACTCTTGCATGTACTGTCATACGAAATAAATCTAAAAGTATTAGTAAATTAATTGCCAGTATAAAACCAGTATTGTTTAAGGCAAGTACTGCATACACAGGAGAATATAGCAGGAAGGATCTCATGTAGTTTGTATGTAAATAAAAGCATAATAGCTTGACAATAAAGATCTAACTGCTGGACTGCATGTGTATACGCTGGGGTCAAATGGTAATGTAGATTTGCAATCACGTATAAGTATTGTTGTATTAAGCACTGTTACCCACACTGTGCAACATAAATAGAATGTCTAGGAATGTCTGTATACGACTGGTGTAATCCCCAGAGGTCACTTAGTACAACTGAAAGACACATAGACATAAAACAGTGAAAAGACAGACAACGCAATCTGAATAGCACATGCAACTGAAATGTGAACTGTTGTATTTTTAGCACACACAGCCATGGTTCGAATCCTGGGAGTGGTAGTATTCTGCATACATAATCATAACCCACAACTGTACAGATATGTCAGGAATGTCCAGTAAATTGGCCCATATCTGCTGCCTGTCACCCTTTCCCCCTGGGAAATCAGTGGGATGATCCCAGATGTATAGGCAGCAAACAGGAAATACAACTGATTGTCACACATCTATAAGAACAAAGCTGTCACAGTAACAACACCCCAAAATCTTATGAGAGTAATAAGCCATGTATGACCCATTTACACCCCCATGTTTTCAAGCTGTGTCTAGAGTGTGTACAGTAACAGAGTGAGATGTATATGCATAATAGTAATGTGGAATCTGGTACTTTTTGTGGCAACACTCAGGTAGTGCTAACAGACATTGCCCTCACAGGTCTGTCAGATATGAACACTGTGCCCAAAAATAAAAGAATGATACTCTGTACTGGTACTGGTTACTTTGGTATTGTGTGGCATTGTGACTGATGCAGTTGCTCTGAATAATAAGGTATTACTCATCACTGTCACCCACACTGTGCTACATAATATATCTGTCTAGGAAATTCTGTATAAGAGTGTTGTAATACAAGGTCAGAATGTAAAACCACAGGAGAATTATAAGACAGAAATCAGATAGGAGATATACAGGATGTCTATATAGCACACGCAACTGTGATGGGCAGTGTTTTAGTTTTAGCAGACACAGCCATGGTCTGAATCCTGGGAGTGGAAGTAGGCTGCATACAGAATCATACCCTACAACTGTACAGATAAGTCCAGAATGTCCAGTATATCTGCCCATATCTGCTGCCTGTCCCCCTGGGAAATAAGTGGGATGATACCAGATGTTAAGGCAGCAAACAGGAAATACAACTGATTGTCACACATCTATAAGAAAAAACCTGTCACACTAGCAACTTCCCAAAATCTTATGAGAGTAATAAGCCACGTATGTCCCATTTACACCCACATATTGCCAAGCTGTGAGCAGAGTGTGTACAGTAGCAGAGTGAGATGTATGTGCATAATATTAATGTGAAATCTGGTACATTGTGTGGCAATAGTCAGGTAGTGCTAACAAACACTGGTCCCACAGGTACGTGGAATACAAACACTGTGCTGAGAAATAAAACTTGATACCCTGTACTGGTACTGTTTACTCTGGTATTGTATGGAATTGTGAGTGTTGCAGTTGTCCTGAATAATAAGGTATCACTGATCACTGTCTCCCACACTGTGCTACATAATATAACTGTATAGGAAATCCTGCATAAGAGTCTTGTAAGTCTGCAAAGGTTGAGGATGGCAATAGTCTACATATGTCCTGGTTCACCTGCATGTGGTCAAGACATGGCCAGAGTCTTTGCAAAAAGAGATGGGCAGGTATGTGCATAACATCAACCTGGAATCTGGGAGTATGTATAGAAACAGTTAGTTAGTGTTAACAAACAATTTCCCCACAGGTATATGAGGTAAGAGGTGTATACTGAAGGTAAAACCAGTTCATGTATATAGATGTCGACAGCCATATTACTGTCCAAACTAAGGCAATAGGGTAGTGTAGTAATACTTGTAAGGTACAGATAAATGCACTGACCAGGACAATAATGCAAACTACAGGAATATACTAGTTGTTAATTGACATCTTTCTCTCCCGCCAACCATATCTCCAACAATACAATAAATACCCACCTCAACTGGTACGTGATGACTTCACTGCTATGTTAGGACATATGTCCTATTGGTTGATAATTATTTAAATCTGTTTCTATGCATGTGCTATGTTGAAATACTCCAACATCGTTGGCATGGTGCCATCAATGTACCTGCATGCTGGTGTTATTACCACTGTGGTCCCATATATGCATGTGCTCCATTTGCTATGCAACTGTTCCATATTTGGAGTCTGGGTTAATGGTAATATCTATGCATGCTGTTATACCTAATCCTGGAATGTGTTGACTATTACTAGCCCACATATGCTGATACAACATAAACACCATATCACATATGGAAATGCGGGTCCCAGCAGACCCAGCTGTCCCACCTCAGCTGGCCATGGCAACGGGCACCAGCACATCTGGGGCACAACAAGGGACCTCCGCTTCATTGGTCCTGCACCAACTTTGGGTGGAACAACCACAGGGGATGGGGCTCACCCCCCCCAGGAGCAGGCATGGACAGGAACCTGTCACCTGTCGCCAGGTCCGGGTCATGGTGTGTAAAGAGCTTGATCAGCAGTTTGGAGATCTTCTACGCCTGCTCGAGGGCCGCATGTCATGACTAGAGGGTCGGCCTGGCTCTCCGACTCAGCTCCCAGCACAGCCAACTTTGGGTCTGTGAAGATGCAGTGGTGACTGCCCATGGGTGGAGATCTCTGTCCCACTGTTTCCACTAGGGGGATCATGAGCTTCCGATTTCCCAACACCCCTCCCCATCAAGGTGTTTACCTCCTCATGTGTCATATACCACCCCTGTATGTGTCTTGTTTGTCTTATCTGTTAACCTACCCAACCTACTTCCCCAAATATACCTACTATTCCTCCCCACAATCCCACTCTCACCTGAATAAAAAGGGCAATCTGCTCCCAAAAAAATAAATATCACCCCATACATAGCTGTCCATTTCACACGTGTCCACTGGACATGTAATCTGGTCTAATTGGTATCACAACATATTATTGTTGTCCTCACCCCTTTCTCAGGGGTTTGAGTGTCCAAATCTACCTCCAAATTCAGTGTATATGCACAGCTGTTGCTGTAGAAGAAATGGGCAGCTATGGACCTTCCCTACACCCTCATGCATATCCCTAGCTATTTTCCACACTGTCTTTCCCTCTTGGTGCCCCTTTTTCACCACTTTCATATCAACCCTTTTTTTCCTTTCTTTTAAAGACATTAGCATGGGGGTAAGTGGGAGTAAGCACTTTTAAGCAGCTGTAAATGAGTTAAAGCTTATTTGCTCTGGGGTAAGTAATGCCTACACAGGTTAAGCAATTTAGAAGCTGAGTATAAGAAACTGTAACCGGAAGTTAGCAGTGCTGATCTCCGCGCAAACCTGCTTACAAGTGCTTAAAAGTGCCTTAATCACTCTGTATCCAATGGCCCTTGTTCTGCCCAGCAACAAAATAACCAGCCTTTGCAATTCTCAAACCCAGGACCCTGCACAACATAGCCAAAGTGATATACCACAAAGACATGTCAGATACATATAACCTTGATGTTTTCACAAACATATCATCCAGCCCAGTCATTGAACAGTACAGGAAATGTATTTCAACATGTAGATGTATGTATGTGTGTGTGTGTGTGTGTGTGTGTGTGTGTGTGTGTGTGTGTGTGTGTGTGTGTGTTTGTGTGTGTGTATATTAATATCTAAATAGATATATCATATCTATATATGTATATATGTCTGCATCTATATGTCTATATATATATATATATATATATATATATATATATATATATATATACATACAAATATATATATATATATATATATATATATATATATATATATATATATGTGTGTGTGTGTGTGTGAGCATGAATATATACATATATAGGTATATACAGACAGACATCTGTAGATAGAAATGGGAACATAACAAAAATGTATATGTCCACATGAATCGTTAATGGGGATTGAGAGGATCCAAACAACATACATCTTGTATGTATAGATATCCCCCCACAGCCAAACATGTCTGTCCTGCAATACACTACCAACTGTAGCAGATTCCATAACCAGGACCTGACACAACATGGGCACAAGATGTTAACAGTACTCCATCCCACCTGTATGATGTCAGGCTGGTATCAGTAACATATCATGCAGTACAGTCTGGCTACCATAGGGAATGTACAATGTGGAAGCAATCAACATTCCTAGGATACATATACACAAACACATATATGCAGATACAGATATATATGCACGAAGCATCAGAGACTATCCATGTGCAACTAACAGTGGGTAAAATTGCCTTCCAGTTTATAGCCTGCTACAGACCACCCTCCCAAACCCAAGAACCCCACTCGGCCTTCCTGAGAACACTGGAAAATATGAAGGTCTCTCCAAACACCATTATATTGGGTGACTTCAACTACCCAACCATAGACTGGGAGCATTACTCTAGCTCCAACATCCTAGCCCAAAGGTTCCTAGAATTTATAAACTCAAATGCTATGGAACAACTTGTTACCACTCCCACAAGAGGGGAAAACATACTGGACCTGATCATCACCAACATTGGGGACTCTATGCTCCAGACCAGAAGTGTATCCCTCACTGGTAAGATCAGACCATAAACTAATCTCACTGGATATTCACATCCCAACCCCATCCCATGCCAAGAAAACCACAGTGAAAAACTTCTCTAAAGCAAATTTCACACTCCTCAAAACCGAGGTGGAATCCTTCAAAGCACCCGGACCTGTTGATAATACAGCCCAGACCGCAAAATCCTTTATAAACGCATTCTATGAACTCCTTCAGGAATGCATGGATCATGCAATCCCAAATAAAACCAAGACCCAATCCTCCAAAGGCAGACGTCCTGTCTGGTGGACCCCAGCCATAAACAAACTATACAATAGAAGGAGGAAGCTACTACATGAGCAAAATCCCAAAAAGGGAAGGCATCTCTGATCAGTATTAGCAAAAAACTACAGGCACTCATAAAATCGTCTAATGCCAGCTTCAAGAGAAAAATTGCACAGGACACTAAGGATCATCACAAGGCTTTCTTTAGTTATGTTAGGAACCTGGGTGGGAATTTCCAGATATGCTCAGAATTAGTCCAAAATGACAAAAAATACACCAAACCCATAGACATTGCCAACATCCTAGCTGACAGGTTCAGTGCAAACTCCCCCCCCCCTCCCCACCAAAAGAGCTAATATCTATCCCAGCAGAGTGCTGCCCCCCTGACATCTCAGATGCTCAGGTAAGAGCTGCCCTCTCCAAAGCAAGAAACACAGCATCAATGGGACCAGACGGTGTCCCGGGCTGCATCCTACATGAACTCCAAGAAGAGCTAAACCCAAACCTAAAACTACTGTTCAATCTCAGCCTTACTACAGGATATGTACCCAAAGAGTGGCATACAGCAACAGTGGTCCCTCTCCACAAAGGTGGTGCCTCAATGGATCCTGGAAACTATCGCCCCATAAGTCTCACTAGCTTGATCTGCAAAGCTATGGAAAGGATCATCATGGACCTTATAAATAAAGATATTAGGGACCTACAGACACTGGATCCTACCCAGTTTGGTTTTGTTAAGGGCAGATCCTGCCTCTTAAACCTGGTCGATTTCTTTGAAACAGTCACCAAGGCTATTGACAAAGGGAAGGTGGTCCACACAGCCTACCTGGACCTCGCAAAAGCCTTCGATACAATACCCCACTCGGGCATTATAGATAAGCTCACCAGCTTAAATATAAACCCCTATGTCACTAGATGGGTTGCAAACTGGCTCAAGGACAGAACCCACATGGTTAGAATTGCTGGAGCCATGTCAGAATCCAAAGCAGTTACAAGTGGCATCCCACAAGGCTCAGTCCTGGGACCTCTCTTGTTCGGTATATATTTCTCGGAGGTACAGGCCAACATGGAAGGAATGTGGCTGACCAAGTTTGCAGATGACTGCAAACTGGGCGCCATAATAGACTCTCCAGCTGATGCAAGCATCCTCCAAAAGGGCCTCATAGAAACAGACAACTGGTGCCAGAGCCATGGCCTCAAGCTAAATGCCAAAAAGTGTATAGTCATTCCCTTTGGCAAAAACAAAGTGCCCACAAATTACCACATAGGTGGTAATCCATTAAGTACAGAAGAAGTAATTAGGGACCTGGGGACCCAAGTTGATAGCAATCTCTCAATTGACAACCACGTGGCCAAAGTGGTTAGAAAAACATTTTATATAGCCCACCTAATCATGAAGGGATTCACATCTAGATCAGGGGAGGTCATCGTGCCTCTTTACTCATCCCTCATCAGGCCCATAATTGAGTACAATGCCCCTTTTGGGATGTACCTTACCAGACACCTGCAGCAACTGGAAAGACCCCAAAAGTACCTCACCAAGAGGATCAAGGGGCTCAAACAGATGCCGTATGCTGCCCGGTTAAAGAAACTCCAGCTCTACTCAGTGGCATACCGCCTGCTCAGAGGCGATATGTGCCTGACGTATAAAGCCATGTCCAACCCGGAATTAATGGACATGCTGCACCTCAGACAATCCAAATCCCATCGAGCTACACGCTCGAGGGACTTGAACCTCAGCACTGAAATAAATAGGACATGCTGGAGGGACAGATTCATAACCCAGAGGCTCCCTTCACTCTGGAATAAAATCCCAGTCCAGGTTAGGCAGAGTCCCTCATTGACTCTCTTCAAGAGGAATCTTGATGATTGGATGGAAGATCGTAGGTTTACCCCGGGTATCACTTCTGTGTCACTGTTAGACAGAGGCACAATATACTAACCTTGAAAAAGGGCATAGCAAAATTAATTTAAAATGGGTGGCGAAAGCCATACACACTCTGGCTAGGCTTATAAATGCCCTAGGGCAGATAGCCTAGTATGAACCTATGAACCTATGAACCTATATTTATATATATATATATATATATATATATATATATATATATATATATATATATGTAACTACACATACACACACACACAGATATGTATAGGAAGATACATATGTTGAAAGTGAACACAATACGGAACAGCCGCTATGCCTAGAGTTGCCACCTTACCAACTGCACTCTGTATGAGCCACCCGTACAAATGACAATTGTTGCCTGTAACATATTCCAACAGAGACAGGTCAAAGGATATAACACCACACACAGATTTGCATATATGGGAGAGCTTTATTTCTGTACTATTACAGTTGTATATGCCATGTCATATAACTGTTTAGACACTGACATACATATAAATAGAGTAATGCAACTGTGAAACAGTAGTCTGGAAAGGTTTACATATGTTGCTGTTCAGGCCGAGGCCTTCAGGTAGTACAATAGTAAAGAAAGACTGGGCCACAGGGTACCAATCAACCAACAGTAAGTAATACAGATGTATAGTCCAGCAGCCTCTATCTACACTCTGTACACAATCCCTAGGGGGTAAAGACCTCAGTTGACACAATGGGATGTGTCTGCTACATAACAAGGCATAACTGACACCATCTCAATCACACTGACAAACAGAACAGTCTGTATGGCAGGAGGCAGTAGGCCTGGATTTACTGAAGGTGAACTGTATGGTAATTTACATCCAGATATCTTAAGGCAGCTTACCCCTGATACCCACACATATTGTAACAGCCTAGGTTAGTTATGATGCATCCCCCACCCCCTAGACTCAAAAATACAGGGTCATATACCACTGTTACAAACACTGGCCTCTGGAGTGCATAAGGGCACACATGTATTGTGTAGGTGAAGCCCACACATATATGGACCCAACCCCACAGTATGTGTGGGGGACACAACAGCAGTAGACTGATGGCAGGAATGGCAGCATGACATACTCACAGCCCACTACATAACAACACCTGACAGCATGTCATATGTACAAAGCCTGATATGTAGTTTGAGGATAGAGGCTGGAACACAGGCCCATATGTGTAAAACTGTTTTCATACACTAAGCAAGTTGCTGGTGTTACAGGATAGACTGCAACATACCCTTAGTCAGGAATGTGAAGTTAGAAACAGAAATGGATGTAGCCATGTACTGATAGCACTCAACACACACACTGCCTGTGAGATATATTTGACACAATACCTTTGTGGTGGGCATACAAAGCATAATAGGCACACCTCTGGCCATCAAGTGGATAGGTGCACAGTTGAGAGCTATGCTGACAGACTGCATTCCAAGTTAAACTAGCATGTACACACAAACCCTGTAACACCGGTGCTATACAATGCATACAGCAATACTACTCACACTCTGTAGTTCTGGAACCTCCTACAAATATATAGCTGGCCTGAGTGTGCAGGTAAGCCTGTAAGAGGTATTGCTACCTGCTGTCTGTAACACTGCTGCCCACACACAGGAAGGATGTCCATCATACAGGAAAGGTAAAGAGACCACGCCCACATGATGTAGGGATTTATAGTAGTTGGTTACCATGACAGTGGTAATTGGAAGTACTACAAAGCATGCTGGTTGCAGGTAGCAAGTGGAGGACACTGACTGGTGCAGAGGCCATCACCTGATCATGTGCACCACCTACAAACTCCATGCTGCAATATATGCAAAGCACCTCATTCCATTCACTGGAGAGAGACTGAGAGTGAGAGAGAGAGAGAGAGAATGTCCGTGTAAGGCACAAAAAAAAAAAAAATCAAGCAAACTATCCAGAAGAGGCTTCATTCCCAGAACAGGTATGTGAAGTATATAAGTATGTAACTGACCGTAGTACTTGGTCCATAATAATGGGATAAATGATGTGGAAGGATTTATATGTGCCTTCAGGTGTTGTTGTAATGATGGTCAGCTGAACAACTGCTAAGGACAATAGAGTCTCTCCCTGTGTGTAGTGGGCCATACCCGTCAACCGTGCAGAGCAGCACTGACTGATAAGATGTAAGCCATCATAGTGTGTGTTGTGTAATGGGAAGTATGTATATTTTGTGGCCAATAGCTGGTGGTGGACATAATACCATAATTATGGACATGTGGGTTCCACAGCCCACCTCTTGCAGGATACTCAGGTTAACCTGTATTGTAGCATGCAGGAATGCCATAGGTGTGTAACAGGGTTACCTGCAATCTGGCCCTACATATACCCACCTAATGTCAGGCAGTGTCCATATGTGGCACCTATCTGTGTTGTATCAAGGCAGAATAGTGCAGCTGTGCAGGAAGTTGTTGTGGGATTGTGTTCCTGATGTCTGACTGTACACCACATATAGGTATGCATATGTGTACACACACACACACACACACACACACACACACACACACACACACACATATATATATATATATATATATATATATATATATATATATATATATATATATATATATATGCATGTATGTCCACAAATATAAAATATACAGATACCCATGTGTAGACATATATATGAACACATATATACTACATCATATATAGCTACACATATATAGATATATACCTATATGCACATGTCTGCATATATACAATCACACACACAAACATATATGTATGTAAATACAAGTTCCCTATATTACTACTGCAGTGGTGCATGCTACGTATGAGGAAACAGCACGCAAAACAATACACACAGATATCTACAGCTTTCAGTGTGTCCAACATGGACGGGTATGTCACATGTGAACCCCTTGTTGGGACCACATTGCCCTTGTCTGTGAAGTATGGAATAGGAATATGGAGAAGTATGGAGGTGGTCAGGGTTAGTAGATATAGAGGCCAGCCTACAAGGGTGGTATGTGACACATGTGGTGGGTAAACACAGTGGATGGTGTGTGTGGTCTGTGATGTGGATGCCCCATGGGCCCCAATATGGAAACAGTGGGAACAAGCCTCCCACCCACTGCTATTTACAGCAGCAGTCCACTATCCGAAGGTGCCTGGCCTGGAGGCCAAGCAGGAGGAGCATGTGGGCTCTGTGAATGTGTACTGGGTGCCTCAAGGTGATGTAGCACATCCCACATGTGTCTGTGGAGCCCATTATGGAACTGACCCTGCACCTGACCTTAGGGGACAGGAACATGTCTGTGTGTGCCCCTAGTGGGGGGGGGGGTGACATCCTCTGAGTTGGTTCCACCTGATGGTATTGCTGGACCAGTACATGATGAGGCCCCAGGGTGGGTCACACATGTGATGTGGCCTGGTAACAGGGGCAGATGAGTTTGGAGAGGTGGTTCTGCTGGCCAGTAGTACATATACATGCAATTGTGCCACTGTTATAGAATATATGTCAGTAATAATAGTGAACACAATCCCGAAACATGTCCAACAGCATGCATAGATAACCCCAATAACATAGAATGTCAGATGTGCGGCAAACAAATAGCAAGCATACCACAGGCATATATGGAACCATTGTGACCCTGACAATGGCATACAGGTGAATAGTCTGTCACAGACCAGCAATGATAGTGTCCACACAGGGAACATGGCTACAAACACATTGCACAAAGCGTGGTACAATACAATATCTGCCCCACTGTTAGGTATGCTGTAGCCATACCTATTGAGTTGTGTGTACAGTTTGTTGTCACTGATATTGTGAGGGGGTGACAGTGATATGTATTAAGAACTGTGGAAACCTTACTTCATGACATGTTCACACCTGTGTCCATCTTTAGGTCTTTCAGGCACAATGTCCCATGGAAGGCTGCCAGCTTACACAGCATCTGAAAAAGAAATTCTGCTAAATGACCTCATACAGCACCATGCAATATTGTTTGGCTGGGCTGCCCATGATCAGCAGGAGTGGACCGCCCAGTGGAATGACCTAGTCCACAGGGGCAATGATGTCGGACTGCACAACCGCAGTTATGAGCAGGTCCGTCATAATTGTTCTGACCTGCTTCACAATGCCCGTCAGCGTGCTGCTGCAGTCTGGGGGGATCACCTCACCACAGGAGGGGGCCATGCCATCCATCCCCCCTGACACATGTGGAGTAGCTCCTAGCCAGCCTCGTGGCACCTGCCCATCCGCACAGCCACCAACCGCCAGACACCTTTGTGGAGGTGGGTTCCAGCCACACACCGGCTGAGAAGCATGCAGGTAAGGACACAGGGCACATCAGTAGACCACTGTTGCATATACATCCGCATCAGTACAGGTAGATCATGCATATCTGACATGTCATAAATATATTTTATTGTTGCATAGTAGTGATAAACAGATGTGCATGTGTGGTAGTATTGTGGATATGTATTGCTGATATAATGTAATACTGCACCCACCCTGTAGCAATGCCACAGGTATGGTCACTGACTTTGCATCTCTCACCCTCTTATGTAGGGCCATCCAGGATACCTCCAAGGCAGCAACCTGTAGCTAGTGAGTATGGTTTATGTAGATCCTTGCCAATACACCGGGCATGTAATGGCGATGGTATATTCCATGCACACATCTAACACACTTACCCAGAATGCATGCTGTACATGTGCACGTATTGTTGCTGTTAAATGCATGGAACCAGAGGGGTGACCGTGATGGATTGTTTCAGACACATGCATGATAACTAACATCCTGTCATTGTGGGAGGTGTTCACAGGGAGTAACATAATGGTGGGAGACATGGCCTACAGTAGGGACATGTTTGGAACAACACCCATATACAGTGCAACACCAGTGTATATACCTGTAGGACAATGGCAACTGCTGCAGAGTTACACTATGGCATAAGGCATTACAGTGGTCCACATTATCAGCTGGGACTAGGCTGTAACATGTGGTGTTCAGTGTATGGAACACTGCAAAGTGACACACATGTAGGCCTTACTTGTCATGCATCTGCAAAAGGGCTGAAGGAGGGGGGTGTCCGCATGACACAGTATTGCACTGCAGCAGGGATCCTAAGCATGTTATGAATGGCTGTGTCTGTACATAGTCATGTTCAGGAACTGTGGCAGATGTAACCCTACCCACAAAACAATAGTGATGGCAGTGTGTGAACACCAAGGGATGTGCACATGAGCACACCTTGCAATCATGCAGATTAGGGGGACATGTAGGGCAGATTGAACATACACTGGCAAATGCAGATGGTCCACACTAGTATACCCCTGCCAGGAATAGTAACTGCTGTAGTACACAGAACAAGAGGTGTGACAAACCGTCATGATAAGGGTGTGCACACATATGCCCACACGGAGTGTATGCATCACAGTCAGCATCCGTTCACCTAACACATTCCGTAGACACTGCATGTGAAAGTACAGGACATATGTCACATATCGGGCTCATGTACTGTCAAGATATGTGGTGATGTGGTCCCATGGCAGATCAAGGACGGGTGCGTCATATCAATAAGGGTGTGTACACCTCCCATAGCCCTGGTATGCTCTGATGGTTGTCAGTGTAAGAGTATTGGATTGGTCATACATGGTCAGCTGATGTTGAGAGCTGTAAATCAGACATCAGGCATTCACAAATCACATCTGTACACATATCATCCCAGGTACGTGTTGCTGAAAAACATAGGGGCGCTGAGCATTAAAGTTGACATAACTGACACAGTAGTACACATTCAACAATGGGTTGCACACCTGTGAGATGTGATGCACAGTACACGGCAGGGTGCAGAAGAGGTGCACAGCAATACTGTGTACATGGTTGCAGTGGTATCCAGGGGAAGGGGCATCACCTACTGACACAGCACATGCATCACACACATGTATACTGTTGCTAGCATGGATTGACTATAGCTGCACTGGATGCTGTCGTGTGCCATATGTTATGCATGTTGACAGATGGGTAATAGGAGGTCTGTGTGTACTACCATTGTGCAACCTCACCTGTGTGTGTGTGTGTGTGTGTGTGTGTGTGTGTGTGTGTGTGTGTGTGTGTGTGTGTGTGTGTGTGCATCCTGGTGGGTAGTTAGTTTGTCTGTAGGGTTACTCTGGTGAAGTGGAGGGAGGTTGATGCATGTAGGATGTGTGTGTGCATATGTGTGTGTTTGTGTGGGTAGTCATGTATGCACATGTGTGATTGTGGGGTGTTCATACAGCAGTACCTCCCTTTGGGATCGTGCAGTGCATGGACATGCACTGCCACATTACACACCAGGAATACTTGTCATGTATGTAATCACAGGACAGCTGATAGTATAATATGGTCTGTAGCATGGAACAGGTATTGAGAGGGATGGTAGACACCAGTAAGCATTGAAGAAGGGTGTGAACCTGAAAGCTTTGCCTTGTGATAATGGTGTATTTCTTTTTCAAGTATTAGTCAACACCAGGGAGTGTATCCATATATTACAGTTGTCACATGATAGGCTGATTGAGCAGCATATCTAGCAAGTACTGAGCAATACATACACATGACACACCAGTGCGTGATATTATGGAGTGCATAGTAGCCCACACATATATGGACCCTGCTCATGATGTCCAGTCATACCCAGGGTGAACACTGCATGACAGCAGCGAGACCATCTAAAACCATTACACACAAGTCAGGCAAGTAATGCAGTAACAGGTCTTGTGTTGTGATCACTTGTCTAGGCATTTAGAGGATTGCTATGTTAATGAGTGGTATCAATGTGTGTATGTTACCAAGTGTGATACAGGATGGAGAACACATGGAAATATATGTGGGATTGTCTGTAAAGTCAAGAGCAGGTAGGTATTATGGTGGTGTGTGTTTGTGTGTGTGTGTGTGTGTGTGTGTGTGTGTGTGTGTGTGTGTGTGTGTGTGTGTGTGTTGTGTGTGTGTACTGTTAGGCAATGCTGCACAAATTTTAAAGTGCATTTATTGTTTTCCCCCACAGGTGGAGAGGTGGGTCAGGGTCCTTCCTGCATGCAATCTGATGTTGGTGTCCATACAGACATCGAAGATGATGATAGTACTGTTGAGGCACAGGTGGGGTTGTCAGGGGCTGAAACAGTTCCATCCTTTGACATCCCTTTTTGAGCCACCCCAACCCCCTCATACAGTTTCCGTGCCTTTACATACCCCATCACCAGTGGCCATAGCGGAGGGACATCTGGCATTTGGTGACAGTGCACAGGAAAGTGTGGTAACCATTCCTACTGTTTCTGGTCACAGCAGGCATAGCCAGATATCCGGCAGGGTACCACATAGGTAGATGTCCCAGCGTGCTCGTGGTAGGACCGCTGGACATCATGCCCCTGGCAGAGGCGATATAGCTGGTACCAGCAGGTACATATTTCAGACTGTCATGGCAGAGCAGGCACTTATGGAATGTTACACCAGATAGGGCCTGAGGCTGCAGAGGGCTGCTCTCACATCTGCAAGTGACAGCTTCTATGAACTGTCTGGTGCCATCCTTGCTTATACCGGGCTCATGGATAGATGGTTTGGTGAGATGATGGCCCTCATCGACTGTGGTATGTGCTTGAATGTGTGGTGGGGTTGCGGTGATGGCCGCGTGGATGTAGGTCAGCAACACCAACATCTGGCAGTCAACGTGGACATGCTAGGCCACCAAGGGGCTCCCGTAGTGGCAGTACCAGCCCCGGCAGTGCGGGGGGTGCTGTCCACATCACACCACAGGAGGCCACGAACATGTGGTCCTAGCCAGTCCCAGGAGGGACCTGGTACCAGTACACATTTGTCTTCATCAGGTGAGAGTAGCACATTGAGGCCTGTACCTGAATGTGCCCATGGAATCCCTGGCAAGCACATTCAACGTGTCCATGGCCAGAGGCAGGGAACTACACACCCTGCTGGGTATGGTCTGCAGCTGTCCATAAACACCTGTGTATGTTAGCCACATGGCAGAACTGTATGCATGCATACCTATACACTATACAAACACACCTTGGGCAACCTCATACCTGCACACACCACATTACCATGCCCAGTTCTCCTCAGTACACCCCTCACCCACACACATGGTGTCAAATGTATGGCCCAACACACCCTGTGCATATGATGATACCTGTGCCACATCCCTGTCATCCATACCATCAATGCAGGGACAGGCTAATATGGTTCTGATGCACATGGTGACTGTACTACAGTGTACCACAGTACTGCAGTGTAACATGTTGTAAGGTGTAAAGTGTAATGCATATATGTCAGGTAGTGTAGCTGTCCAACAATGATGAATTATAGCTGTTATTAACACTGGTTGATAGTGGTTTCTATAATGTTGTCCATTTGTGTTGTAGGAGTACATGTGTCAGCACAAAGATGGTCTGTAGTCATATTCCAGAATGGGGTATGGCATTGTGGTGACACCATGGCTTTGACATATTTGCGCTACAGTTGAACATATGTCACAGGTTAGTATAACAGTTATTGCCTGTGCCACATGGACAGGTGATCCACTGGGGTGTGTATAATCTGCAACCTGATGTAGACCCATCCACATACACGCACATTGTTACTTGGCAACCTCGGGACTAGACCTATTACCTAGATATGTAGTGATACTGAAGTGTGTGGATTCCATTGCACATACCACACAGCATTTAGGGTGAGGTGTGTCACAGGTTACATGTTACATGCAAAACATCCCCAGACATGTACAGTATGCTAATAAGGGATGTAATGGGTGTATATGGACAATACATAGTGTGACATACCTTCCTATACACATTAACAGACACATAACAAGCAGACACACATCTGAGAGACCAGGGCCTATTGCTGCTAACTAACTTGACTGTGTGTCCAATGTGTTTACAGGTAGGCACATGCATAACTGGCCTGGAATGTGGTATCAATTACCTGTATGGTTGACTGTGACAGTGGTAACCATTACGTGGTAAATGGGACATATACCGGGTGTACATTGGTGTAATGACAGTGTACACAGCACCCACATCCCCCAGTGGATATTGTACTCCCTGAAACCCATGATGACTCTCTGATATACCCACCATCACACATTGGTCATGACTGTGATACAACCCATTGTAAATCCCAGCAGTGGTACTACAGGGATATGCATCTAATGCACATGGCACATGCATAGCAGGGTGTTGCATTGTCATGCCTCGCTGATGGGCAGCAACAACACTATCTGTACTACCATGTGGCAATGGGTATTGTAACAGGAGTATGTGGCCTCTGAATGCTGTACCCTACAGATACACGAACATGGACACATACGAACACTTGCCAGAACACAATGGGTATCCCATGCCTATCAACCCATTTGTACAACACTGTTGTGATGGTACTGCAAGGCTCATGTAGCTGGTATGGAGAGGAGCTTAACAGAGTACATATAATGTCCCATACAGCAGCAGCTACAACTGTCTATGGAAATGGGTGTTGTAGTGGTTGTGAAGGCCCACATGGAATTCCCACATACAGGTGTGATAATACACAGACACTGCTATACTCAGTCATGCACACATGCACATGTTTCAGTACTGGGGTGCATCTCTGCAGGTGGTCATAGCTGTGTACCTAGCTATTGTCTAAGGAGAGATGGATTGTGTAGGGGTTGTGTGTACACTGGTATCCTGCCACCTGCCATGTGGCAGCAGGCAAGCCATCAACAGACACTACTGTGTGACCCTCAGGGTGGACGTGACATGCATCAGCCATTCCACCAGATGCCTCCTGCACATGGCCACTGAGGTGATTAAGTTGACATGCATGCAACTTGCATTACAACACATGGTTAGTGTCTGTGATGGAGACCTGTACCCAAGCATGTTCAGTTGACTGTGATAGCATAGTGGAGGTACTCATGGCATGTGGTACATACAGGGTGTTATCTCCAATATGTGCCAGTTCTTACACAGCTGTGCAGACATGTCAGTGTCAATCAAGCTTTGGATGCCTGTACATATCCCAGTGGGATACCTGCCATCTACACATCTGTACAGGGACTGACAGTAATCCGCTTGCTAAGTAGCTATGCCATAGGATGAATGTGTTGACAGATAAACGTTTGACAACAATATGTATGCCATACCTACATGTCAGGAGCCCTTGCTATCATGTGCTGTACAGACGGTAGTCTACAGTTACATTCCACATGTTGGATCATTACCCAGTAGGGGTTATATACTGTGACACAGCTCACACAACAAGGATACAACAGGGAGGCCTCAGAGTCCAGCTAAGCCTGCAGGTGTGCCTGTTGTCAGTACTACATTTAGCACTCTACTCTTGCATGAGTAGGCACTGTCAATAGTAGTACCGCCATCATACAGTACATGCCAGTTTGACAGTACATACCCTGGGCTACTACCCCTGTATGTAACAAAGTCACATGGATAAAAGTGCTGTACAGGCCTCATATACGTCTGTCCCAGACATGACACTCACACCCCTTGCTACTGTAATGACAGCACACAGGAGCATGTATTGTACATGGCATTACATACACTTATTACAGATGTCATTACCATGCTATGATATCAGACTGAGTGGTGTGAACTGATTACCAGGGCTAAGCCATGCTTAGCAGGTATCAACATTGCTGCAATATAACAGCTAAGCTGATTTGCGCACTGGTAAGTGAAGCCTACACTGTGTAAGCACCCGTATGTTTACCTGTAGCTTAGCACTGCTTAGCTTCATGCAAACCCACTCAAACGTGCTTAAAGCTGCTCAAAACTGCCTTAACCACTCTGCATCCAACACCCCTAGTTCTGCCCAGCAACAAAATGAACAGCCCTTGCAGGTCTTTAACCCAGGCCCTGTACATTAAAGTTGCAACTCTTACCCACTATGCCATGACCACTGTGAAAACAGCTGTTGTTTTTTCAATATATCTGTCAATACACATATTGATTAGTATTGAACAATTGCCTTCACTACCACAATTGTGTAGTACTTGTTATTAATATGACTGTTGCATCACATATGTTGTTTTAACATAATGTACACATAACAGATACATATGGTGAGAAACATCTGGGAAAGTATACACATCCGTGAGGTTTACACATGACAGGAATATAGATATATACATATAATAGGGTGATATATGTCTACATGTACATACACATGTATAGTCATGCATATGTCTGTATACACATCTGTATAGTGCAACATATATATGGTCATGTGTACATCTCTTCGTATGTACATATATGTGTGTGTGTGTGTGTGTGTGTGTGTGTGTGTGTGTGTGTGTATATATATATATATATATATATATATATATATAGCAATATATATGTATGCACATCATATGTCTTCAGATCAGATATGCCTATTTATGTAGATATATATGTAGATATCTATAACTATATGTGTATACATAGCTATTCTGATATACCTATTAATGTCAATATATATGTAGATATCCATAAGTATATGTGCATATGTACCTCTATCGTTATATGTGTAGACATATATTGCTGTGTATAAGTATATATCTGAGTGTTGTTATATATATATATATATATATATATATATATATATATATATATATACGTACATATACCTCTATATATGTCGATATGTATATGTGTATATATCTATATAGATATATGCATAATTATATATACATATATGTCCAAAATATGTCCTGAATATGGAGTGGAGCCCAACCTCAGCCCCAATACTTCCAACTTCTCAGTGCAAGGGGATGTCAGGTATTTAGTGCAGGTATATATATAGACTATTGTACTGTGATAATGGTTGTCTTCACAGACATGTTGTGTGTGGGAGGTCACATCTGCTTTTAACATGTGCACCACTGGCTACTGACAGACATCTTAAGGACATCATAGTACAGTACAACTGCTAGCACAGTAATGATCCTGTGGACTACAGAAGAGGCATGGCCAATATATGTGGACAGTCTGACATACTCTAGTCATTCTAGAGGTATACACAGTACCCCTTAGTGCAAGACATGTAGACCAAGCCTGGCAATGTGGATGTTAACAGCCATGTAGATGGGTATAACACATAAATACTGGTATACATTTGCTTCCATAGGTTATGCATTCACACACCCCGTCTGTCCTGACACATAATAACCACTGGTATAGAGGTGCCATGGCCACATACTACCCACTAGTTAGTGACATACATCTGTACAGCATCCCACAGCTTTGTCTGACATACATGACTGTTATGGTGGACTGGCAGCAGTACATCTGGCAAGTATCTAGGCATAACATCATAATGAGTAAGTACACTAAGCTGCTTGGCATGTAACAATGCACTGTGCAGGCTACAGTCAGACTGCCACAACACTGGTCTACATTTCTTATGGGGGAATACACATGTACCTGCATATATAGCAGGCTCTACAGGCATGTCACAGCACAGAGTAACAGACACCTGTGTGAAAGTGCATAACCACAACCAATGTAAATACAGCCACAGGCACATATGGTAGCTAGCATAATATTACAGTATATGGTCTATCCAATTAACACCATCCTCATATGTGCCACTCACACACTAACCCTAAATATACTGGGCCACTACACACTTTGGTCCGATGCCTGTCTGTGGTATGGGACATGTGTGTGTTTGGCCCTATAAACATCTAAGCTGATAGGGTAACATACAGTGGAGCAGCATGTAACATCAGATAGAACAGGATCAAGAACAATGACATCCCACTCCACAAAGGGGGAGCCACCACAGACCCCGGAACTACCGCCCCATTAGCCTAACAAGCATGGTCTGCAAGGCTATGGAGTGTATCATCATGGAACTTAGAAACAATGACATTGGTGATCTCCAAACTCAGGACCCCACCCAGTTCGGGTTTGTAAAAGGCAGATCATGTCTCCTAAACCTGATATACTTCTTTGAAGCAGTCACCAAAGCCGTAGATGAGGGTAAGGTGGTTCACACAGCCTATCTAGATCTCGCCAAGGCTTTTGACACCATCCCCCACTCTGGAATTATAGATAAACTCACTAAACTAGGTATAAATCCCTATGTCACAAGATGGGTTGCCAACTGACTCACTGACAGAATGCACACTGTGAAAGCAGCAGACTCCAAATTCAGCTTCAGACCAGTGACAAGTGGAGTACCACAGGGTTCAGTCCTGGGTCCTCCCCTGTTTGGTATCTACTTCTCTGAAGTACAGGCCAACACAGAAGGTCTTTGGCTAATGAAGTTCGCAGATGACTGCAAACTAGGAGCCATAATCAAAACTCCAAAAGATGTGGACATCCTACAAAAGGGCCTTGCTGAGACAGATGCCTGGTGTCAAAGCCATGGAATCAAGCTCAATGCCAAAAAGTGCATTGTCATTCCTTTTGGTAAAAACTCAGTACTCATGAACTACCACATAGGCGGTAGTCTACTTAACACCAAAAGTGTGATAAGAGACCTTGGGACACAGGTGGACAGTAGTCTCTCCTTTGATAATCACATCGCCACAGTAGTCAGGAAATCCTTCTATGTGGCACACCTCATCACAAAAGGTTTCTCATCCAAGAAAAAAGAGGTCATTGTTCCCCTCTACTCATCACTCATTAGACCCATTATAGAGTACAATGCCCTTTTGGTATGTACCTCACAAGACATCTACAACAACTGGAAAGGCCACAGAAATACCTCACAAAGAGGATTACTGGCCTCAAAGAGATGTTCTATGCAGACCATCTCAAAAACCTGCAGCTTTACTCCATTGCATATCACCTACTCAGAGGTGATCTCTGCCTAACACACAAAGCTATGTCAAACCCAGAGCTTTTAGACATGCTCCACTTAAAGAAATCCCAATCCCTACGAGCTACAGACTCTAGGGACCTAAAACCTCATCACCACAATAAACAGAACATGCAGGAGGGATAGATTCCTGTCCCAGAGACTTCCCATACTCTGGAACATACTACCTATCTATATCAAACAAAGCTTCTCATTAGCACTGTTCAAGAAAAATCTTGGTTGGATGGGAGATAGGAAATTCACCCCAGGGATCACTTCTGTGGCTCTGCTGGACAGTGGCACAGGAAAATAATTTTCTTCGGTGGCGAAAGCCAGGGTACCTTTGGCTAGGCTTATATAGGCCCTAGGGCCAATAGCTTAGTACCTACCTATGAACCTATGAACATCTACCACAGCCTGTACACAGGCTGATGTACATATTCACAATACACACTGTCAACAATTACCATAAGTAAACATACCTCAGTACTGTACACACAACCACAGTATGCCCAGGTTATGTCCTCAAATATAACCCCCACTATACATAACATGTGTAGTAGTCTGATATCTCACTGGCTTGTTATCAGATATGCCATCAATAAATAATGGTGTACAGAACATATGCACCTCTTACTGCATGGCATACATGCAAAGGTTGACATAGTTGTGGCTGGAGGCACAAATGGGGCCAATATTGACATGTTGCTGTGATAACCTCATACATTTACTGTTGTGACAGGGTTTGTTACGACATATGTCCTATGAGGGATAAGAGGTCAGTAACCCTCATGTCTGTCACCATGTACTGTCTGCAATCTTCACGTTATGCTTCTGCACTTCACAGATAGTTACTCTGTGGGTAACACAAGAAACAATAAGGCACCACACACTGCCCAGTCTGCAGATGACCCTACAGATGGGGGTTTCCTCAGACAAATAGCACTGTCAGGACAGGTATTAAAACATGTAGAACAGCCATATAAACACACACCCTCTTAAACCAACATCACTCCAAATGCAGAACAGCAACACTTACATTCTGTAGTCATGTCAGGCACATCACCCTCCTGTGTGTTAGCCTGTTTCTACAGTGTATGTTGTTAGAGGTAAATCCCCAATCCATCTGTGATGCTGTTTGCCAAACAACAGATCTAGGTTCTGCTTACAGTGAATGAAAAGGCCCAATACCAACATGATGTTCCAAGATATTGGAGTGTGTTTCTATGCAATTGGCTATGGGAATGTTACCACAGCTGTTCCACATGCAATCAGCTAGAGGAGGGCTGCAATTCATGCAGAAGTCATCAGCAGATCATGAGCGTCACTTACATAACACATGCTGCTGCCTAAGCAAAGCAGGTGTAAGTCTCCACATCCACCAGAGAGGGAGTGAGAGAGGCAGACAGAGGCAAAGATAAGTCAGGGAGGGGTGGAAGAGTAAAACTTAAGCATGTTTACGTCACACACCTACCAGTACATGGTATCAAACTCCTGACTGACTATGTATTGCTATCACATGTTTATGCAGTTATTGGATGCGCCATATAGGTTACACATTGAGGAGCTCTGCAAACATATATGTGATGGTGAGTGACATCTACAACAGTGATATGGTAGCTATACAGTAGGTGTAGTACACGTGCTTGTCCGCAAGAACAGGTGTCAGCATCAACACAGTCACACTCTCTCAGGGACCCACACACATTGACATACTTGGCAGGGTCAGGAATACAACTCCTCACTAGTTTGCCACAATAGAGTACTGTGCAGGTATTGCATGCACCACAGGGGTTATCCAGAGGTTATATGGGCAATGGTGTGTGGAGGTGTCTGACATCAGACAGCTTGCTTCAGTATGCCAATGGGGGTTGTAGTGAGTGTAAATGTGGTCATAAGCATCATACACCACACACACAGGCACAGGGTTCCAGTACTGACATGCATGGATTCATTGCTTCATGGGTGTGTAGTGGTTGACTGTGCCAGATGGCTATACAAGGCTAGGTGATGGGTATACCTTGGTATCAGGCCACATGACAATGGTCTGCAGTGTGACTCAGGGATGTAGTGTCTGGATTGGCCCACACAGGTGGGTACTTTATTCACCATCCAGTCACCTGGGTAACTATTGTGTGTGGCCATTGCTGTCCATTGCTTGCCATGTATGTGTTCTTTAGTCCATGATATGGACAGTGTCTGTGATGTGCACACATCCCACGTGCATTTACAGTGACATGTGGAACTGTAACTGGGGTGTCTGGCCTATGTTATGTGCACAGATTATCATCAGATGTGCCAGTCTTGGCATCATGTGGCGGGAACTGGTAATGGACAGCAGGTTGATCCTGCACCTACATTGATAGCATCATACAGGTATTCCCTGGTGTCAGTGGCATCTGTCCATACAGGGCATGTGTTTAAGGCATGGTGTGTCCTTTGTGGGTCACATTTGATGACACGACAGGTGTTGCAGGTGTCCAGTGAGGAACATAGTGAAGCTGCACTGTCTGCATGTATGTGCCTATTAGACTGATGGACAGGGTGCCATGCCCTCTGTAGTCCACTGCGATCACACCAAGGTTACTATCTGTGGACAATATGCAGGGTACTACCAACATAGTGGTTGTTGCCTAGGCAAGTGTGTTTGTGCATGAGACATGGGTTGAGTGTTCTCTGGGTAATACAAGGGCTGCTAACTTTGTTCACCAGACCTTGATGTCACATATAGGCGTATGGATTGCACCCAGCCTCTTGGCTATTTCACATCTGTTATCCCTGTAAAGTAGACATTGTGACATATACTACGGCCACCATATAAGAAATATGAAAAACCTGCTCCAGAATGAGTCCAGTTGTTACACACTCACAACCACCTCCACACAGGATGAACACACACACACACACACACACACACACACACACACACACACACACACACACACACACATACACAACTGCCATGTCTGGGATTATCCTACCCAACAAGTTTATTACACTACAGCACTATGCAGTTATAGGATGCGCAATGGAGATTACTGGAGTACTCTTTCCCCAAAGGTGTATTTCACAGTGAATGACATCACCAGGCTTGCCAAAGTAGGGCATTTGAATTGTAGTGAGCGTGACTAGCCTAAAAAAAACATTGCTCCTTACACAGACATAGAAACACACACATCCACACTTGCCATGTGGGGGAATAGAACCCCTACCAGAGTACCATATCACACAACAGCAGTACCCTGTTATATGATATGCCATAGATATTACTGGGCTGTACCTTTCCCAAAGGTATATTTTACAGTGAATGACATCAGCAGCTTTGCCAAAGTAGGGCATTTGATCTGTAGTGAGTGTGACTAGTCTAAAATGCATTGGTCCCTACACAAACAAAGGAACACACACAAACATCCACACTTGCCAAGTGTGGGACTCAAACCCCTACCAGAGTTCTATACCATACTGCAGCAGTATGCTGTTATAGGATGCACCACAGGGATAACTGGGCTGCACCTTTCCCAAACATGTATTCCACAGTGAATGACATCAGCAGTCATGCCAAAGTAGGGCATTTGAATTGTAGTGAGTGTGTCTAGTCTAAAAAGCATCGCTCCCTACACAGAGAGAGAGAGAGAGACACACACACACACAGTTGTCAAGTCTGAGATTAGCACTTCTACTAACTAGTGTATCATATGACAGCATTTCACAGCTGCAGTTACAGGACACATCACAGGGATTACTGGGCAACACTGTTCCCAAAGGTGTATTTCACAGTGAATGACATCAGCAGCCTTGCCAAAGTAGGATATTTGAATTGTAGTGAGTGTGTCTAGCCTAAAAAGCACTGTTCCCTACACAGACACACAGTTGCCATGTATGGGATTAGAACACTTCCCTAACTAGTGTTTCACACTACAGCATTACACAGTTACAGGACATACCATAGGGATTACTGGGCTACACTGTTCTCAAATGTGTATTGTACAGTGAATGACATCAGCAGCCTTGCCAAAGTAGGACATTTGAATTGTAGTGAGCATGACTAGCCTAAAAAGCATTGCTTCCTACACAGGGCAGAAACACACACAGTTGCCATGTCTGGAGTAGAGCTCCTACCTAACTAATTTCTTACACTACAGTAGTACACAGTTATAGGACACACCACAGAGATTACTGGACTTCATCTTTCCCAAAGGTGTATTTCACAGTAAATGACATCAGCAGCCTTGCCAAAGTAGGACATTTGTATTGTAGTGAGCGTGACTAGCCTAAAAAGAATTGCTCCCTCCACAGACAGACACACACACACACACACACACACACACACACACACACACACACACACACACACACACACACACTTGCCATGTTTGGGATTAGAACTCCTATCTAACTAGTTTATCACACTAGAGCAGTATGCAGTTATAGGACATGTTATGGAGATTTGGAGATTACTGGGCTACATTTTTCCCAAAGGTGTATTTCACAGTGAATGACATCAGCAGCCTTGCCACAGTAGGGCACTTGAATTGTAATGAGTGTGACTAGCCTAAAAAGCATTGCTCCCTATACAGACAGAGACACACACAGTTGCCATGTCTGTGATTAGAACTCCTGCCTAACTAGTTTATCACACTACTGGATTATGCAGTCATAGGACGCACCACAGAGATTACTGGGCTACATTTATCCCAAAGGTGTATTTCACAGTGAATGACATCAACAGCCTTGCCAAAGTAAGGCATTTGAATTGTAGTGATTGTGACTAGCCTAAAAGCATTGCTGCCTACACCAACAGACACACACACACACACACACACACACACACACACACACACAGCTGCCATGCTTGGGATTAGAACTCCTACCTAATTAGCTTATCACACTACAGCAGTACACAGCTATAGGACATACCACAGAGATTATGGGGCTACACCTTTCCCAAACATATATTTCACAATGAATGACATCAACAACCTTGCCAAAGTAGGGATTTGAATTGTAGTGAGCATGACTAGCCTTAAAAGCATTGCTCCTCACACAGGCAGAGACACACTCACACACAGTTACCATGTCTGGAATTAGAACTCCTACCTAACTAGTTTATCACACTACAGCATTTCGCAGTTTTAGGACGCGCCACAGAGATTACTGAGTACTCCATTCCCAAAGTGTATTTCAAAGTGGATGACATCAGCAGGCTTGTCATAGTAGGGCTATGGGAAGGGCAGTGTGTGTGCATGGGTCATAACCCATTCTTCTAGAGGTTGACACACCACAAGCGGGCACACGCAGAGTTATATTCTGCAGATACGTTTATATAGCTGCTAGATGACTACTACCATGTACAGTCATGTTGCACAGCTAGCACTTGCACCACATAGTCTATAATGCTGATGAATACCGGTGGCTGTCTACAGTGAGTGACATTTACACATCATGTGGCTGTAGCCATTTGGCTGTGTGCTAGGTGGGACAGGCCTCTTGATGGATGGCTCTTTGTCACAGTCACTCTCTTCCACACATCTATGTATGTCTACTTTTGGCTTATTATAGAGTGTTGTCCTTGGATATATGTCTGCATTCTTATCCACTGTGTGTGAAAAGCATGACTGGTGCATACTGAGGAGTGTATGCACTAACATCTGCAACTGTCAGATATGTATGGTCCACTGTTGTTTGCAGGCATGGGCTTCATTTGTTTAAGTGTGTGAGCATGCCCAGTATGACCTTTCAATATGTTGTTCTCTGACATTGCCTTCATTTCTCTGTGTGTGAGCATGCCCAGTACGTCCTTTTGTATTGAATGTGTGGATCCATTCCAGGTAGTTTGTACTCCAGTGCAGACCTTTGTGTTGTACACCTACAGGTAGAAAACTGTTTCTGCAGGGTATACATAGATTATTTGGCAATATGGGGATAAATTGTGCAGGAGATAGTGTGTACTGTAGGTCAATGTGTCTGTGCTGCTTATGCTACATGGTGCTGGTATTAGCAGAGATATTCAGACATGTGTACTGTTATACACTGTGATGTTTTATGTCCTTATGTACTATCAGGTGGACATTCTTGTTCACAGTGATGTCCTGGGGGACAAGGGTGACTGCAGCTGTGTCTGGTATTGTGGGCAGATTACTACATATTTATGGTAAGTTATGCCATTCTGGAGGGTGAGCTGCAGACACTTGCTGCTGGGTCTCTGTATCCAATTCAGCACCTTGGTACAGTGCTGCCAGAGGATCCCATACTTGTAAATCAATCGACATGACAGTATGGCCTTATAGTGTGTTCTTATCTTGCTGTGGCAATACCTCACATCTGTACAGATTCACACAGGTTATCCAAAGACAGGGGCCATGAGTCAGGACATTACCCCTATTATGGTATACAGTCAGGTATGTAGCCACCTCTTTATGTGTTTGCAGCCAGGAATATTGCGTGCACACAGCTGTGTGTCAGACCTTGCACATTCCATGCTGCCCATGCTCCCACCCCCTCTATTATTCTATCCTCTTCCATACATTATGCATACATTCTCTAATACTTTCCCTAAGGTTATCACCTCATCACAGCTGCGTTTTGGTGTTGGTCCACAGTTCATACAGTGGGACATGGTGGACATGTTACTGTGGTTAATCCACATGGCCTTGCAGATGGCTTATGTGGAGTGTGTTATGTTGTTATTGGGATGTCCATGACATAACATGGATTGGCAGTATGTCTGAGACACAGGCCTTTGTCAGAGGCCTGTAGGCCATTCGGTGGTGATGCGGGCCAGCTGTGGCTGGCTGTTGCACTCTGTCAGTCATACAGTCTCAGACCACCATAGAGTATATTCCCCCTGAGGTGACAGGGTAGGTGCACTAGGTGTTCGTGCCAATACTTTCTATCAGTCTTAATCAGGTGGTGTGGATGCTGGTAGGATGCTACCTATGGCAAGGAACACACCTGAATGGGACATCTGCACTGCATGCTGAATTCTTTCGTTATTGCCATATACAGGTGAGGTCATATTGTACCCATTCCCAACAGCAGGGATATGACCAGAGAGGTACCTGCTTGTGATGTTTGGGTGAGCTGGGTACATGTGTGCTATGGACACTACTTGCATCTGATGCACAGATATGCATGGGGCATTCCAGCTGTTTTCCAAAGCATCAGTCCTACCACCTTTGTGATCTGCAAGTGTTCGGGCAGACGAAACTGGTATCCCCTACTACAGGCCCAGATAATGTGATGCATACCTGTGTGTACAATTCCAAGGGTGTGTCAATTTCACAGTTACACATTATATACTGTATGTCTGGGGTACTTTCCCCTGTGTACTGCTTGTATGTGTAGCCAAATAGCCATGCCACATCAATCTTTCAGATGGTGACACATATTACCACCATACATTTACAATGGCTTACTGCTAGCATGTGTTATACTGATGGGAATTGTCAATGGCACTGCAGTTGTGAGGACTTGGCCCTGTCATCAGCAATAGTGGGCAATGGCTACCAGGTCATACCTCAACATGCATACATACTGACCACTCTCACACAATATGAAACACACACCGACCTAACACACACACCTGCATATTGTACAAATGCTACAATCTGTTATGGTACCTTGGCCACCTCTGGGCATCTGTGCTCCACTGGTATTATACCTATACATACATGCTACTATGTTCTACATAAGATTGGCGGGGCACACCTGACTGTTACTACATGTCTACATAGGATATGGGGGGGGGCACACCTGACTGTTTCTACATTGCTACACAGGATTGGGGGGCACACCTGACTGTTACTACATTTCCACATAGGATTGAGGGGGCACACCTGACTGCTACAATGTGTGTACATTGGTTTGGGGGGGCACACCAGACCAGTACTACATTTCTACATGGGATTGGGGGGCACACCTGACTGTTACTACATGTCTACATAGAGTTTGGGGCACACCTGACTGTTACTACATGTCTACATGGGATTGAGGGGCACACCGGACTGTTACTACTGTTTACATAGGATATGGGAGGGACACACCTGACTGTTTCTACATTGCTACACAGGATTGGGGAGGACACACCTGACACTTCTACACATTTGCTATGACTGTACTGGTATGCAAGGTACTCCATTTCATTATGTTTTCTAACCTATCATGCTGACTAGAGGCATGTCTACAAAGTACTTTAAAGTCCCTTGAATTGCACTAGTTTTTCACTAGTTTTTTTTTTCAGAATTGTACTTTAACTGTAATACTGCTTTCATCAGTTTTTACATGAATGTATATAATATGTTAACTAGCATATTTTTCTCATCTATGTAATTTGTAAACTTATTTGTATGTGTATTTTTTTTTCAATGTGGAGCTTTTCTCCCCGGGCCTCCGCTGAAAATGGACATGTATCCAGTCGGACCATCCCGGTCAACAAATGTAAAATAAAAAAATAAAATAAATAAATAAAATAAATAAATGTCAGTGTACTGCAGGTCTTATGTTTCATTGACCTACATAATAGTTTCTGACTTCTTACTCTTCAGAACTAACATCCCACTGCCTGACCTGATGTATTCTGTCTGTATAGGCTTGGGGGAAGGGGGTTACCCACAGGCATCATTCAGTGGCCTTAGCACAGCCTTTGTTTGTGTTTGTCTACACCTGTCCTGCTGGCTGTGACTATTGTTGGGTATGTGAACCTTCCTGACTAGCATATGTGTGTCATATGGACACACATGTGGCCCAGCACATTTTCAAAATGACTACTGTAGCCCAAAGTGCATTAGTGGAACTTTTCTGATTAGTAGTTACAGTATGGGTTACTGTTTCCTATCATTAGAATAGTCCATAACAATAAACCTTTGTAAGAGGCTTTAAGAAAAAAATCTGCAGTTTTCTTTACTGAAATTCCAGGGTATAATCACTGTATCACAAATGAGGAGGTTAAGGTTTTACACCTCTGTTATATAATAAATTATGAATGACAGGTAGAGCATACCACAGATCACAAAGTAGATTTTGCTCCTTCCTTCTGTTATCTAAGTTTTGAAGAATATGAGACAGTTGCTTTACCCAGATCTCATAATGGTGTGTACCGACTTGGACTTTCTCCTTCTTTTCTTCAAAAATATTGAAATATTTGTATAGAAAATTATACAAAAAATACTGTATGAAAAATAAGATCACAGTATTGCAGCTAAAAAACAAATTATCCCCTAATAGTCCTTGGGTGTAGTTTAAGTTCCTTTTGCATTCTCATTTTTACTGTAACATGTTGATTATTGTCTGCACTATTTACTTGGAATACTTATGTGATTTGTGATCTTGGGTTTCATCCTTCTTGTCTTGATCTTCCGATCTTCAGTACTGTAGCTTTTTGGGATATAGAAGAAGACCCGGAGATGACATAGTTGAACTTTCTCTACTACCTGATGTCCATTTGACCAATTTGTGCTGTCCAAAAGTGTCAATGGTTATTAAAAAGCGTTCCCAGCAGGAGATGTTCCAAGTATTGTTCATCAAGTCCCAAGAGGAAGAGGACATGGTCAAAAAAGAAAGAACAATTGAATGATTTTTTTGACAACAGAGCTTTGTTTTCAATTGCTAGTGGAGGAAATGAATGTCCATTTGCTAGTGACAATGTATTATTACATATGTCATCTGATAGACTTTTTACTGAATTAATTGATTTTGTTCCTAAGGTATTTAACCTTAATGATGTTACTTCTGGTTGGCTTCAAATCGGCTTATTACAGTTAAAGCTTAGCTTTGTACCAAAGGACATAACCAATTTGGTTACAATGTTAAAACAATTGAAAATGTATACCAGGAAATTAAATTTAAATTATTTGTTAAATGATTTATATGTTAGTGATAATGATCTTTAAAGAAAGTTTTTAGTTTATACTCCTTTACTTCATAACATGCTGAAGGTATTTGAGCAAAGCTGTGAAAATGAAATTCATAAAATTCTTCGTAAAAAAGCTGACAAATCTTACAGCCTGAGTCCCTTGGAAAAATAAGCACTTGATGAATTAAAAAAATAGGAGGGATATCAGGTTTATGAATGATGATAAAGGTGGGAGGTTGGTTATTATGACACACAATGAGTATGTTAAAGCTATGGAAAATTTGTTGAATATACCAGGAGATTGTGAGGAAACTACTATGGTTGAGATACACAAAAGTTCTAAATTCATATGTGGTTGTTTATTTGATCTTGCTATGAATGGAGAAATAGATCTTAGAAGCTTGGATTTTTTGACCATTGAAAAACCCCAAATAGGGGGTTTATTTGGTATTCCAAGAGTACATAAGAATGATATGCACCCTCCACTTAGACCTATTGTTTTGGCTTCCAACAATGTGACTGAAGTTATTTCACTATTCTCGGACAAGATCCTGAACCCATTAGTTCAACAAATTAAGTCCTATATTAGACTCCTGGAACTTTCTAAGTAAGATTCATGAATTCAATTCACATTGGTCCTATGATAAAAAACATATGGTGGCGATTACAGTTGACATTGTTTCATTTTTGTTTCATTGTTCATTTTCATTCCTAGGGACTTGGGGTTAGAATTTTTTCCAAGGTACTTTAGTAAGTATACCAGGTACACATGTCAAGATATCAAGGTGTTTTGTTCTTTAATGGAAATCATATTGGACAATATTTGTTTTCAACAAAAAGTAATACAGGCAAATGAAATGTATTACCTTGGGTTCAGCAGTGGCTCCTTCTTATGCTAAAATAGGACTAGTTTGGGGAGAAAATGGAATTTTAGTTTGTTTTGAGTCATTTCATACAGTAGTTTCTTATAAAAGGTTTGTGGGTGATTTATTTTTTATAATCAAAGGTTCTAACAATGAATGAATCCACTTTGTAGAACTTATGAATGAGTGTGTCAGTTTTTTGAAAATTTCTATTAGAGATTTAAGAATAGAGTTTAATTTTCTCGATTATCACCTTAGAGTGGGATATTGATATTAACATATTTAATAGTAAAGTATGTTTTAAATAAATATTTTCTAATAGTTATTTAGATTTTATAAGTCACCACCCTTTATTTATGAAATGTAACATCCCCAGGGGACTAATGATTAGGGCTTCAAGATTGACCACCATAGAAGTAGATTTCAGTTATGTTTATAATGTAGATATGATAAAATCATTTAGTTCTAATATCCAGAGAAGTGTTAGCTAACAGGAAATTCAGTTTCCACCTATATTACTGTAGTCTTTTGTTTGTTCTAAGAATACTCCCTGACTCATTAGGATTAGAAAGTATCATCCAGCATGCGTTTTGTATATGTCAGTTGACAATTTTCTTATAAGAAATGCTGTTGGCAATAATTGGAATATTTTAAAAGGTAATAAGCACCTTTTTGGGATAGTAGGTCAAAAATGTTTATATATAAAAAAAGTTTCTTTTTAAAATATTGTCTAAACATGATTCTGATTTTGTGCAAACAATTTATAGTACAGAGAAGTCTAAGGGTACATACAAATGTAATGTTTGTTCATTGTGTAGGTTTATTTATGAGTGGCCTTGTTTATGTATTCCCCATGGTGACAAAACTTTTGGTGCTGAGGTTCATTATAATTGTTTAACTGACGGCATTGTTCATGTCAGCATTTGTTCAACATGTGTTTTATGTATGAATGACCATGAGATATCTGCAAAAAAGAATTAAAGAGCATTTATTCTATTAAAACAAAAGTAATAAATGCATTGTATAAGCACATCAGGGAATGTATTGATTTTAATAAGTTTTTGTTTTTTTATTTTGCACAAGGTACATTCTGATATTAGAGGAGGGAGATTTTAAAAACAAATTAAAGATGAAGGAAGCAGAATGGAAAAGTAGGTAAAAGGCTGACTGTTACCCCAGGTTAATGATTTGATCAACATAAACTGTTTTTAAAGAATAGGACACAAATAGTTTTTTTAATTTAATTGCTAGAGTATTTAGTTGTTTAATTGTAAATTTTTCTGTGATTGTTCTTATGATGACGTGAAGTATTGCCAGCTATGCTAGAAGAAGTAGGGAAGCAGATGTGTAACATATGCCAGCATAACTAGTTACAATTTTCTAAATAATTTTATGTCATCTGTATATCAAACTGATTTGTAGTGGTACTTGTGTTGAAAATGTATTTGTAAGGTTGCTTGTGTTAAAAAAAAAAAAAGTACCAACACTGGGTCCTGCTGGACAGAAAAAAAATGCACCTGTATGTCAGACTGTATGGTAACTTTTAAAATTAATATTGTAACAGAGGATACTGGAAGAAAAGAGGCTAATCTCAGTCAAGCTAACTTTAAAAAATAGTTTGAAATTAAATTACCTGGTTTAGGTCTTAAAGATTGTATCTAACAGTTCTGATAGCAACCAGAGAAGAAATGACTGTGAAAACAAGGGCAAGGAATACTTGCTGTATTGTTCTTAGCAGTGAACTAATTGCTATCCTGGAAGGGTTGATGTGCTGAAATGATTTTATGACTTTCAGATGCTGTAACACATCTTAACAAAACTGTATCTGAGTGAATGGCAACAGATATATGTGAGATTCTGGTTCAGTTTCTAGTTATGGGGATAGTATAGGAACCAGAAGTCAGATGACCAGATGTATGCAATGTCATTCTGTAATCCAGACTAAAATGATGTTTTAATACCAAATGAGACAGAAGTCTCATTGCAGTCTGTTTTTGTAATGTGACAGGTGGGTGGGTTAAGTGAGTTAGGGTTAGGGTGCGGGTAGGGTAACTGTGCGGTAGTGTCGGACCTTAGGGTTAGGGTTTGGGTTAGGGTTAGTGGATATGTCATTGTGTGTCATGTGTAGTTTACGTTGTTTGTGTCGGTGTAATTGTGTTCGGTTTTGTGAGTTGTCGGTGTTGTGTGATTTCGGTTATTTGGGGTCGGTGTTTTGTGTGTCGGTGAAGTGTCGTTTCGGTAATGTAAAGTAGACCCGTATAGATATATATATATATATATATATATATATATATATATATATATATATATATATATATATATACATGGATACCCTTCACAAGCTCAAAGTTTCAAAACTTCGAACTGCAAATGGTCTAGACCATAAGATCAAAGTTTTGAAACTTTGAATGTTTTGAATGGAGATCACTGTACAGCATGGAATGGGGAACTTACAATTTTCCTCACTGTAGTGCAGTCTTGGAGTTTGTATATTTATTTAGCAGGGGGTGTGTAGTGTGCAGTGGGGCTTGCCCCCCTGCAAAAACATAAAAACATTTTTCTCTTTTTTTTTTATTACAATTTCAAAGTTTCAAAACTTCAATTATATCATCTCAACCATTTGTAATTTGAAGTTTTGAAACTTTGAGCTTGTGATATATATATATATATATATATATATATATATATATATATATATATATATATATATATATATATATATATATATATATATATATATACACTTTAGAAGATGGAAAGCCCGTAACATTGAAATTCAAAACATTGCAACCAAAATCTTGAAAATTCAAAACACTGAATACTCAAAACATTGAATCCTATAACAATGAAAAATACATAGGAAGCAGCATATATTATACTCCAGCACAACTACATACTGAAACAAATAAAAAACAAACCATATTACACTTCATAAAATATAGACAAGCCCCCCTGCAACCAATGTTATTTAAATATATCAACTCCGAGATCACACAATACTACACTAAGATGTGTTATGCTGTAGTATAGCAAATAAGAAGGGAATATGATGGATGCTACCTATGAAACTCTGGTAAGTATCGGAGATATATACAGTAATGTGTAATGTTTTAACAGTGAAGTAGTGTTTGAAAGAGAAGGTTGAGGATTGTTTTTGCAATTTAAAAATGCAGTCATGAAGTGTAGGATGGTATGTTTGCCATTTTGTTCTGTGTAGTGCGATTTCAGAGTTGATATATTTAAGTGGCAGAGGGTGTGGGATGCATGTGGGCTTGCCTACTTCTTATAGTTGGAGAAGTGTAATATGGTTTGTTTTTATTTGTTCTCTACATAGTTAAGCTGACATATATTAAATTTTGGTTTCCTATCTATTTTCAATGTTACTGGATTCAATGTTTTGAAATTTTTAGTGTTTTGAATTTTCAAGATTTTGGTCTCAGTCTTTTGAATGTCGTTCTAAAGTTAATCCGGATATATATATATATATATATATATACATATTGTGTGTGTGTGTGTGTGTGTGTGTGTGTGTGTGTGTGTGTGTGTGTGTGTGTGTGTGTGAAAATAACTACAAACTTCACAGATGGTGGAATAAAATAAGCTGAAGTTCACTTTCTTTTCAAAATGTATTCAAAGAAATTCATCAGAAATATAAATAACATTAAATTAGTAACAGTTCATATAAAATGAATATACCAATAGTTTTAGAATTTCCAGTGATGTCACTTCCTACCTATTCTATTTTAAGACTGATGTCACTTCCTACCTATTCCATTTTAAGACACACCTGTATGTGTGTGTGTGTGTGTGTGTGTGTGTGTGTGTGTGTGTGTGTGTGTGTGTGTGTGTCTGTGTGTGTTTTTGTGTGTGTATATGCTTGATAATGAAGATCACAGTATAGTGACAATCAGGAAATGTATACTTTTCACCACTGTAGTGAGATCTCAAAGTTAGTTTATATAGTTTGCAGGGGGTGTGTGGTGCAGGGGACTTGCCCTCCCCCGTGCAAAAACATTGAGATATGTATATCTGATTCATTAATAATGAATTTAACTATAGTAGCTGTCTGATATCTCTATTCAGATATTCCAGCTGGTGTCTGACATGTGCAGTTGTGCTTCATTGCTTTTAACTTTTGGCAATGTAAACTTTTGCTGTTGTAAACTTGTGATGTGGTTTCAGTCTTGTGAATATCCATCTTCAGAGTTTTCAATAAATAATGTAATAGGGATCCTATACATATGTGTATTTGTATATATATATATATATATATATATATATATATATATATATATATATATATATATATATATATATATATATATATATATATATATATATATGGATTCCTATTACAATAACAAAAGTTCACTACTTCGAACTTGTAATAGGAGCCTCACTTCTGCGAAAGTTCACTTTAACGAAAGTGAACTTTTGTGTAAGTGCACTTCACCGAAAACATTGCAGCACAGTGGAGGACATAAAGAACAAGCTATGTCCTCCACTATGGTGTGATATTCATGGACCTTAGGGATAGGGCATGGGTTAGGGTAAGGGGATAGTTACTAAAGATATCTCCTTACCCTTACCCATGCCCTAACCCTAAGGTTCGTGACTATCGCACCATAGTGGAGGACATTGCTATGTCCTTTACTGCACTGCAGTCATCACGGACCTTGGGGTTAGGGCACGGGTCATGGTAAGAAGATAGCCCTATGGGCTATCCCCTTACTGTGATCCGTGCACTAACCTTAAGGTCCATGAGTACTGCAAGGAAGTTCAGTGCAACACCCATTCGTTGTACTGAACTTCGCGTAAGTGCACTTTCGATTAAGTGCACTTTCGCTGCAGTGCGCATTCCATGCACTATTTCGAATTAGTGAAAATTCAATCTAGTGTATGGAATCCATGTATATATATTTATATATATATATATATATATATATATATATATATATATATATATATATATCTCGCACACTGGAGATTCTGAATTTCACGGTTCTCATGCACACACACTCACCATCCTCCCCACACACAAACCCAAGCTCTCTACTGCGTCCCCCACACACCCCTACTTATATATTCTATCTCTGAGGTTGCACTACACACAAATGCACACACAACGCCACCACACAAGCTACATTCTGCTCACACACACACATCACTGCAACAAAACACACTCACACACACCACAGCCCCTACACAACACCCTTAACACACACACAGACTTACCTGAATCGATAACCACAGCGGAACCTCAGAAGCGTGAAATTCAAAACCTCCGGTATTCGAGGATTTGAGTTTCGCACTTTTGTGCTTTCGCTCTTTTCAGCATTCAACTTTATGGGCTTGAAATACCGAAATTCGACATTTCAGTATTTCAAGCTTCTAAAGTGAATCCATATACACACACACCCACACACGTACCCATACTTCAAAATGTCTAAGTGCAACAGTGTTGAACAGCAGCACATCAGTCCAGAAGAAATGATACTCAGAATACTGAGTCCCACAAAGCTCTTGTTTTTTTCAGGGGGTCGTACCACCCTCCATATTTGAGGAACTGCACCCTTTCCACAACCCTTGCTAATTATATATACCAACTCCAAGATTATACAAAAGCAGGGGAAGGGCAAATCCCCATTCTGCACTACTCTCCAGTCTTCTATAAAGTAATGCCAGCAAAAATCATTAAGAATTGTATAACTTCTGTGGCAGTAAACACATTAAACATTATGAATATCTGATTATATATTATTTTTCCATACCTTAAATATATATACATAAAGGTAACCAAAGGGAGACAAGTATGACCTAGAATTACAAATGAGTAGAAAAACATTTACCACAACCCTTTACCAAAAAACTATTAGGGTTTTGGAGCAACTCCATACGTCTGCTGGTAGACTTAAGCAGTGATAAGGTAATGGCTGCACAAGATGGATGTTATTAGAATGCAGAGATATCATATGAGGGTGATTAATGTAACTCCAAGCTTCATTTGAGACTTTTGGTACTTGTACAGGGTTTGGGAAACATGCTAAAGAGAATAGTCAAGAACAGAAAGTTATATGTTCTGATGTTAGCTAATTTATTCTGTAGCAAAATGTAATAAAATCTTCCTCCCAGATTACCTTTGTATTTTCTGTAAAATACGACTGTAAAACATCATTAAATCCATTATTTTTGAAATGCCTCTCCAGCACAGCTAGAAGTAAGAGGCTGTTTTATGTAAATTGGTGAAATGAATTTACTTTACAAAATATGTAAGATAATTATACCAGATGGATAAAATATACTCTAGAAGAAAACAATTGCTCTACTTAGCAAGACTTGCTGCATTTTCCACAGTTGAATAGACATGTCTTGTATATTAAAAAAAAACACTTGTAGTTTCCTAGAGCTCTCCATGCTTTCACTCCCTCCTAAAATTATGCATCTGTATCACAAATAACAGTCTTTTCATCATGCAGACAAACTTACCTTATGTATATTTTTAACTGAAAGCAACAGTATATACATACATAAATCTACACTTAAAGCCACAGGTACTCACACAAACACCCACCTACTCATAACTTTGTTCAGACTATTTGCTCCTGCCAACCTAGAATTACAACAAATATTGTCTTGTCGGTTTACTATTATTTCCCCAAATGTACAATGGCAAATTGCGGTTATTCTGAAACAAAACAGTGAAATACAAAATAACAGACAGAAAAAATCTCGAAGTGTGGTGACTCTAAATGGCAACTTCGACATTTTCGAACAGTCACCACATTTCTGAGCACAGCATCCCTGTGTGTTGCCTAGTAAACAACATTTGCAGGTGGACAAGATCCCCTGCACCCCCACACCCCCTGCTACTTATATATATATAGACACACTCTGGGATCGCACTACAGTCAGGGAAATGGTACATTTCCTGATCCCCACTATAGTACGATCTGGATCACACTGTCGAAACTCACAACAGCGAATGCTGTTTTGCATTTGCTGTTTCAGGTTTCAACACTGTGGCATTCATTTTTCATAGTGCGAAAAAATCACCTGAAGTCACATCAGTGAAATAATAGTAAACCTTGTCTGTCTCAACAGTGAGCTGAAATACAGCTCCTTTTTCCAGTTGTAATCATGCTTAGTTTAATTAAATGAAAAATGTGTAAATGCATGGTACATTTATACTATAAATGATACACATTATGTAAAATATTTGAGCACATTTATATTTACTAATGCTTTAATAATAAATATATGAAGATGGCAAATAAGTTTTTTAACAAGTCACACACAAAAGAGAAAAACAGAATGCAAATCATATTCAGCAGATTTCATTAGAAAAGCAGATAATTTGTGAAATTGTGATAGTCTTAGTCTGTAACACCATCGAAGCCTAAGACAAGGCAAAAAAGCTTTGAAGTTGTAGCTAATTACACATTTTAGTAACTTAGAAGAGATTAATTACGAAGTGAATATTAAGGCATAGAGTATCATGTTTGGCTTATCGATGTTAACCAAATTATTATGCGGACGAGATGTGGGAAGTCAAGAAATTCACCTGGAGAGTTGTTACGATTGAGTTATGGATCATATCCAGTTTGTTATATTTTTGAGAAACGTGCATCCAGAAATTTATCCCTAGAGTGAAGATTAAGAGGTCAGTCTTGACATCCTTGTTGAGAAGACATGTCAAGCAGGGTTATGATCGGGCAGACTTGATCATATAAATTTGTAGTACATGGAGCTTTACCTGATCTCATGTAGCACAAATGTTAGAGACAAAAAAGTGTGTAGGACTGATTTCAACATCTTTTTATGCTGTAACACATTTACAGCTGTGAGTCAGAGAATGGAGGGGTTAGGATTGTTTTCTGTATTTTTATTTTTTTTATTTTTGACTTAAAGAAAGAAAGAAAACTAAAAAGAAAAGAATTAAAAGAAACAATGTCTAAAAAATGTCTAAATGAAGTGTTTAACAGTTTTCTAGTGCTTTTCTGTGATGACTGCTGATCGATGTTAATGCTCTAGCATGAAATTAGACCTTAACACTGATAATGGATACTTAAAAATATTGTTACGCACTTTTCTAACATCAGTAATGTGCTTAACAATCCTGTCTTTTCCCTATATGCCATGTACAACAAGTAAGTTAATTTTTTATAGAGCATGGAAGTTTATTTCCTCCATGTATTACCATATATTGAGAATTAGAGGAATAATTCATGACTTATTTATTGATGGGGACTTAAACAGTGATGAGTTTAATTATTTAAACATGGATTATCCGAGAACCCCGACAATATTCGGGGTTCCAAAAATCCATAAATGTACTGAATGTCCACCATTTAGAGCTATTGTTGACGCACAGGGGTCCATCACATACCCTATAGCAAAATTCATAGATAATAAATTAAAGAGTTATATATACTCGGAGAAACATTTGTTAAAGGACTCTTGGCATTTTCTTAGTATTTTAAATACCCTTGATTATTATGAAGATGATTTTTTGGACACAATAGATGTTAAAGACCTTTATTCTTCAATACCCCATTGTGATGGTATTAGTATGTTCAACTCTTATTTAACTAGAAAAGGTATTAATCAAAATATAATAAGTTTACATGACCAATTATTGGACATTGTACTTAGAAATAATTTTATATATTTTAATAAAAATATTTATTTACAAAAAGAAGGTGTAGCGATGGGCTCCCCATGCGGTGGATTGTATGCTAACACCGTTATGTGTACGTGGGAATATGACCACATTTTTAGTTCTAATTATTTTAAGCATTGTAGACTGTACCTCCACTTTTTGGATGACATTTTTATTGTTTGGACAGGAAATAGTAAACAATTAGATGAATTCATAGAATATTTAAATGGGACGACATTATTTTTAAAGTTTACTGTGAGCTATGATATTAGTAAAGTAGCTTATTTAGATGTCTTGTTAGAGAAAGATAGGTTGAATAGGATATATAAAATGAAAATCTTCCGTAAGAAAACATACAGTAATACTCTTCTACACTATAACAGCTGCCATCCTTTCCCTCAAAAAAGCAGTGATTAAAGGACAGTTTGTGAGGGCTGCAAGGATGGTGAGCAAATGGGAAGATTTTATTAATGAATGTCAGTTGTTATCAAACATGTTTAAAAACAGAGGTTACCCGGAATATTTAATTACTGAGGTAATGGGTGAGGTTGTGAAAAAACGGGAGGAATTTTTCTATAGACCATTATTGGAATATAAAATTGGGAGGTCAATAGACAATCAAGTTGATATGAGTACTGAGTTTACATTAATAAACCAACAATCAGTTGGACTGACAATCGAAAATGATGAAATTATAGTGAATCATTTATTGGTAAATAATTCAGGAAATAATATAAAAGAATTTAGAAATTCATTTATTACAGATTATAGCATTCATAGTAATACTAATAGGCAAATTATGAACAAAAATTGGCAGATTATTATGAATGACACGACACTACATAACATAATGGATGAAAAACCTAGAATAGTATACAAAAGGGGTAAAAACATGAAAAATATGTTTGAAACGAACAAAAATAATGAAATAGGGAGAACTTTTAGATGTGGGAAATGTAAATTTTGTAAATACGTCTATGAGACAAATAATATAACAATTTCCAACAATAAGATAATATTAAAATATAAGGCATGCTGTTCAACTGAAAGAGTGGTATATTGTGCCCTTTGTCAGTCTTGCCCTATGTTTTACGTGGGGAAAACAGAACGGAAATTAAAAGAACGTATAAGTGAACATGTAAGGGCAATAAGAGATGAAAATGAATTCAATGCCCTTGCAAAACATGTAAAATTTTACCCAGGACATAATTTTAAATTCATTGTATTAGATGTAATAAAACAAGATGTGAGAGGGGGGGCATGGCGACCATTGTTAGGGAAACATGAGCTTGAATGGCAATTAAGATTAAGTTCCAACAATTGGCCAGGTATGAATAATTACATTTCTATCAGTAGTATTTTAAAATTAAAATCTTTATCCAGGTAACTTTAGAACTGTACAAGAAGATTAGATTTATAAGAACTGTCATGTGTGTTCCTTATATATTCATACGCCTGTATAATAATATACATTTTTAATGATTCATATAATTTATACATATATTTTTAGACATGTTTTTACAAATATAGTAGATTTTATTATTTTTTATTATTTAAGGCAAATCTATATAAACAGTGAAAACATTCTTTATGAAATATATTGTTACACAACTTCAAGTATGAATGAGTAGGCATTGATATATATATATATATATATATATATATATATATATATATATATATATATATATATTCTATAGTCTTATTAGGTATTTGATTATTTTGAACATTATGTATTTATTTATTATTTATTTATCAATATTTGCTATAGATAAAAATATATATTTTATAATTCATATATATTAGATATTTAATTAGGTTTAACACAAGTGTTTCCCATAATTCATGTACTGTGAAAATATTTTTCACAGTCATTAGAAGGTTCACTGCATTAATTTGTTTTTTACGATCCATTCCTGTCATGAATAGTGTATGTTCATAATTTGCTTAGATGTTAAAAAACAAAAAAAAAAAATTTTTTTGTTTCACTACTTTAAGAGGTTAAAATATATTGTACACTAATTAATTAATTGATGTTGCTTACGTATCAGTATTTAACCAATACGTACCTATTGTTACTGTTTTGAAAAAGTTTGGCAGGAGCCAAATGAAAGCGCTCATGAGATTTATGTGATTTTATCTGAACCCTTTAATAAACGTTATTTTTTTTGGATTCAAAAGAGTGTTTACTTGCAAATACATTTGTGGATTACTTCATCCTCAGTGACCAGCTCCATTGTGCTTTTTTGGATTTCAGTTTATTGTTTGGTTTCTTGTTTGCCTAACAATCCTGTCTTTTCCCTATATGCCATGTACAACAAGTAAGTTAATTTTTTATAGAGCATGGAAGTTTATTTCCTCCATGTATTACCATATATTGAAAAAAAGTGTAGGAGTGAAAAATGATTTAAAGCTATACCATGCAGACACTAGCAGAACTAATAACTTTGAAACCTTTAGATGCTTTGCTGTGCTACACTTTTTGTGTGTGGCGGAAAAAAATAAGTAATAGCTTCTGAAACTTTTTTACCTTTGGCTGCTGTTTTGTGTTATTTGGCATTGGTCCATTGCTTTACTCTACTGTAAGACTGAAACTTCAGTGCTTTGAGATGGCAAGCAAAGCTAATTAACAGCCTTTCTCACTTCCGTCTTTTTTCCTGATTTCAGATCATAATCAATGCACTTGATGCACTTAACAACATTGTTTCTTTAACTCTTGCTATTACATTTCCAATTCTGCACCATAAACAAATAATGAATTTGATAAACAAAATATTTACATTTCACGTGGGTAACTGACAGTATTTGGATTACAGAGAACATTGTAATCATGAATTACTTATTTGATGATTTATTTGAAGTTACAAGTGCATCTGAATCAGTTGGTTTTAATTTAGTAGGCAGGAAGTTTTTGCAACCACAGCAAGGACGGAAGGTGCAATAAATAAAAGATTATTTCAAGCAGACATCAGCTAAAGTCCCCGAGGATGATTTTTGTAATAGAAATGCTGGCCATTGAGACAGAAGTTTTATTGAATATTACACTACAAATAATACTGCATAACATAAGTTAATAAAAGGAGCATATGCAGTGTGTGTGTATATATACATATATATATATATATATATATATATATTTTTTTTTTTTAATGAGATTGGACTGCATAACCCGGGGCTAGCAGGTCATCATGGCCCCAGAGATTCATTGATCCAGTTCATGTTGAATATACAAAGCAAAGATTTAATGGAGAATTGGCTTACAGGGATCGGTTAAGGACAGCTGTGCCTGAAATCATTACCTCATTGTCTGTTTCTAAACTGTATCAATGAACTGTGCAATCAAAGCTGCATAGTGCCAGGTTTTATGACAGTATGTATAACGTCTGCCATTCCTTGTAAATCAGCTATGTGGAGTATGCCTAAGGATAACATCTGAAGTGACATGTTATGCCTAGTGAAAATTGACAGTTCAATGTTACAATTTGGGAAATTATTTTGTTATATTTAGTACACTGATACACGTCACTTTTCCATGTTTTAGTGAACTAGTGGCATAACAGTGCATAGAAAGTGCTGCACTGCTCAGTCTATGTGGACAGTCATTTTTTTTCTTGAATGCAACTATGGATGCTTTCAGATCTGCCATGACTTCTGTAGGCTTAGCATGACTCTCTTCTGAATGTTTCTGTGTAATTCTGTTTTCCAGGCTACAGCAACCTAGTAGTGGGGAAATTATTTAGTTGCAGCTATCTTTTCCAACTTAAACAACCTTTAATGCACATTCTGATTAATGACTTATAGAGGCTGAATTTTTTATTTGATTTTATATTATTTCAGTGTTATACAGTCCTTTATGATATTTTCACTCAAGAAATACCTCTGAATCTTTTTTTTTCTTCCTTGGTTATACCCTAATCATTCTCTGGCTTTCTCCTTTTGCTCCTTATCAGAGAAGACATTTCACCACATAAAGCTCACTGCTGCTTATTCTCATATTTGGACAGCTGTTTTCACTCTCATATTAACTTTGTTGCAAATCATATCACAACTACCTTTGATGTGTGTGCAACTTTTTCTTATACCAACTGCACAGCATATGCTGTGCTTTGTAGTTCTGAGTTGATTCATTTTAACTTCATCCAATGGCTGTGCAAGTTTTCAAACAGTTAATTACTGTAAATGCATCAATACACATCTCCAAAAATGTATATGGATATAATATTTTATGCTGGAAGTATTTCTACCTTTATGCACATTACAGACTTGGTCATTGCTGAAAAGGGTCAAGCCTGTCCCATCCTCTGTGCTGTTAGCAAATGGAACACACACAAATGTGAATGAATAAATACATAAATGCATATGTAAATAAAATAAATAAATGGTAATTAGTACTTCATCATTCTAAATGTTATGACTCATGTTGCACATTATGGGTACTCTACATATTTGTCTATCTGGGGATAAGTAATTTTTTCCATGCAGAATGTCAGAAATTTCCTGTGCAACGCCTAAGCTTTAGGACACTATATACTCACATTGATTTATTGTGAAAATACAAAAGAGAGGTACATTTTGAAATATAGTGTGCAATTTGTAAATGCAACAGTCTGTGAAGTTCCTACATCTACACAGAATTAGCATTTATAAGTTAAGGGACTGTGGGGCGGGGTTCAAAGCCCTGACACTTAGGCAGTGCATGGAGGTTGCCTTGCAAGTCCTTTTTGTTAATTGTTACTGTGTTTCAAAATCTTTTTATTTCATATCACAATTCAGCACTTGTTCTTTACATGTATTATGCCCAGTCTGTACCAGTGTCCCGTATATGCATCTGTTCCTTTATGTATTATATTCTATGAACACATGTGATCAGACAGAACCACACTTGTAACATGTTCTGCTGGGTGTTTCTGACTCCCACTAAAGTGTCTTCTGTTCTATTCACTTACAGTGCATATAACATCTGTTGTGGTCTTTATCTTAGCTATCAGTTTATGCCTCTTCTTGAGTACCGTGAGTGTCATTTCCATGTGTAGGCATACATTTGCACCATGATGTATGCCACGATAGAGGTGCATGCACATAAATATACAAATGCACCTTCTGGTGCAGCCGCTAATGGATCCTACAGTGATATTACTAAGTAGGGCTGCAGAGCTGCCCTGGGCTATGTGCATGCATAAAGCCTCTCAAGTGTCAGTCTTCACTGTGGTGGTCACTGGACCAATGGAACACATGATGTGCAATTTTCTGTGCACTATTTCCTTCTGAAGCACAGCGCAAGTTAAGTGACAGAGCTGCAATTCTGTCGGTCATCTTTTGGTAATGTGGATGAATCCCTGCTTATAGTGCAGCTGTTTTGTTGCAATGCTCTTGCTACCTGTCACTCTCAATTCTAAATAAAGAGAACTCAGATTTTACAGCAGCCTGCCTTCTAATACGGTTAGCCATGACTTTTCCAAAATGTAAGCTTCTCAAAATAGGAGCACGTTGTCTCTCTTCTTCAGGTTATGTCCATTTAGTAGTGTTTGCTGTTTGGTTTCACCAAATAAAGTATGACTATTTCTTATGATTTTCTGTACAATTTCTTTGTACATAGGAAAAAGTATGACAGAAATACTTAACCTAAACATAATGACATTAATTCTTTTTGATTTAAAAACAAAATCATGTTGATTTGCAGAATCCAGAACCATTTTTATAGCAAGCATTGTACAACTGTAAATAGTTGGCCTGTGTAAAGCAAGAATTATTAATACCTGAATTTATTGCCGTAATACTTTTATTGTGGAGTGAGATATGCAGATGTTTTCCACTTTTTGAGATTTTAGTATAACTCACATAAGCAGAGCAGTAGACTATCTCTGAAAAGGGCATAAATTATACCAGGAGATAGTACACAAACCTACAAAAGAAAATAATAACACTTTGGTGATACTGTTTCTTTTAATTGATTAATTACATAATTATTTTACCGATTTAGGAATTCATTTGTCCTGTACATGACTACATGTTGCATTTATTTTGAAACATGGATGATGACAAACCCTGGAAGTGTTGTGTATATCTATATATATATATATATATATATATATATATATATATATATATATATATATATATATATATAAAAACAGCAGAATTTAATATCTCACAGATGTTTCATAATTTTTTAAAGTTAGACAATTTGATATACAGTGTCTTCATACAAATGCATCATACGCCACAGAACACTTTAATAGTCTTCTGACATGTAGGAATCGCCTTTTGTTACTGCACTTGAAGTTTCTAATCTCATTTTCAAAGAAATCAACATTCAGACTTCAATTCTTGTTACACTGTAATATGAGTTAAGCAGCAATTCTCTTTACTGAGATATAAATTGATACTCCTTCTAGCTAAATGTAATAAAATGTTTTGTCTTTGTTTCAGAAACATCAGTGGGTGTCGTCTCTTTTTCATACTGCCATATGTTCATTCCACGTGTAATTTTTGCTTTCATCTCTGGGGTGCAAGCATTTGAAAATTTGAATACCTCTAGCATCAGCTTGCACTGTTTTCACTGTTTGGGTATAGCATATGCTATGGCTATATTTGTGAGTGAAGGGAAGTGTCAGAAAATGAGAATGATAAACAGCCAAAATGTTTTCTGAGTTTATGCACTGAGCGTATAATATATGAAAATAATTAAAAACTAATATGTGACTTTTGAAAACCTTATCCTATGATATTCCCAGCTACTGCAATGTAATTGTTATTTGTAAAGCTGCCTTAAGTAGAATCATTTGAGGCTGCTTAGAGTAAGACTTTCGAAATCTTATACTGAATCTTATTTGGCTTACTGTACTTGACGTAATTCTTTATTTTGTTTTTTTTTTTTTTTTGTTAAATGAGGATTTTTCAGTCATGCCCAGCCCTTAAAGCTAAGGCAGGTAAGGACATATATTTAAACAATGTTGTGTAGCTATATAGGTAGTATCTTTCAAGGAATTGCGAAGAAAACAGATTATCAGGAGAAGGTCCATGAGATGAACATGTAGAGTCCACGTAGCTAATTGCCATAATTCAAGACTGAACCTCAGAGCATGGAACAGTTCAAAGGTAATTACTACGCTAGCTGCCCTTGTAGGTCATTTTAAATCTAGCTTGTTTCACTCAAAGGTGAGACTCAAACCCTGTAGCTAGTGTTTTTGAGGTAAATACCTTAACCATGATGCCAAGCCACAGCCCCTTATACCAACCCAGAACTGTGAGACATGGGTTTTATTGCTTGGTCACCATGTTGGTTTTACTTGCTTTCAAAAGGCAAAGCTTGCTTGGATGCAACGTGGGTCAGCTCATCCATCAGCTCTAAATATCAGTTGAAGTTATAAATGACAAGCAGAATACCAAGTAACCCACATCAGAATCCACTGTACACCCTTTAAACAACCCTACGTTGTCGAATAAGATCACAGCCCCTTATTTTATTTTTGAAAGAGCTCTATCAAAACAGTTAAGAATTTAAATAAAAATACGATAAGGAAAGCTATACCCAAGCCCATACTACCCTCACTGTATATTTATATTATATTTACTATATATACTGTATATTTACACTGTATATTTATATTATATTTATATCACAACTGCCAAACAAACACATAAACACACAAAGACATACTCGGAGGCACTGATCAAAAATCTACCAAAACTACAGAGGCCTCCAAAGCAGACACCCAAGCAACTGCCACCTCAAGACATAAGACATGCAACACATAGTTCTCAAAGTCAGTGTGCTAAACAGTCACAGCCCTTAAGGCCAAACACAATTCCAGACACACTTGTTATAGGTGACTCCATAGTCAGACACACCGACATCCCACTCACCAGACTGAACAAGGAGAAGATCACAGTAAGCTGCCTGTCGGGCGCTAGAATCCGCCACATAACACAAGCACTCAGGTCACTCCACAGCAAGTACAAGTATGACTCAGTCATTGTCCATGCTGGTGTGAACGACCTGAGATGTACCTCCCTGGACTACATGAAAAGAGACATAGAGGAGCTCTCAGATTATGTAGCCCAGGCCGATATGACCCTGACCCTGAGCAGTATCCTACCCTCACCAAGAATGATGCCACAATACAGAGACAAAATGATCAGCTTTAATAATTGGCTTAATTACTGGTGTCATTCTAAGGGGATCCAATGTCTGTCTGCCTGGGATGACATGCTTGACAAGCCACGCTGCTTCGCAAGGGACGGCTTGCACCTGTCACCACGGGCTTCCGGATATTGGCAAAGGCTCTTGCCACCCCCATAGTGCCTTTTTTAGGCAAAGCTCAAATGATAAACCTTCCACCCTAGAAAACAAAAATGGGAAAAAACTAAGGGTAATACTGCTCAATGCCAGAAGTCTAAACCTCAAGATGCACGCTCTCGAAGCCCTCCTCAGTATGGAGAACATCGATGTCTGTGCTGTGACTGAAACCTGGTTCAAGGCTCCTGAGAGCACCCCAGCACTATCAAGTTATACCTCATATCATGTGTTCCGGCCCCAAAATCCGGACCGAACCACAAAAGGAGGGGGGAGTATCCATATTCATAAAGGATACCCACACCTCCAGGTTAGTGGCAACGCACGAAGCATCGGAGACCATCCAGGTGCAATTAACCATAGGTAAAACTGCCCTACAGTTTGTAGCATGCTACAGACCACCCTCTCAAACTCAAGAAACCCACACAGTCTTCCTGAAGACACTGGAGAGTATGAATGTCTCTCCAAACACCACGACATTGGGTGACTTCAACTACCCAAACATAGACTGGGAACATTACTCAAGCCCCAACACCCTAGCCCAAAGGTTCCTGGAGTTCATAAACTCAAATGCTATGGAACAACTAGTCACCATTCCAACAAGAGGAGAAAATATACTAGCCCTGATCATCACAAACATGGGGACAATATGCTCCACACCGGAAGTATATCCCTCATTGGTGAGATCAGACCAAAAATTAATCTCACTGGAGATCCACATCCTGCCCCCAACCCCAGCAAAAAAGACCACAGTGAAGAACTTCTCAAAAGCAAACTTCACACTTCTTAAGACTGGAGTGGTATCCTTCAAGGCCCCCGAGCCAGTGGAAACCACAACCCACGCTGCTGAAACCCTTACAAATGCCTTCTACGAGCACCTCCAGGAATGTATGGATCAAGCAATCCCTAATAAAATCAAGACCCTTTCCACCAAAGGCAGGCGCCTGGTCTGGTGGACCCCAGCCATAAACAAACTCTACAACAAGAGGAGAAAGCTACTACATGACAGAGCAAAATCCCTAAAAGGGAAGGCATTTCTGATCAATACTAGCAAAAAACTACGATCACTCATAAAATCATCCAAGGCCAACTTTGAGAGAAAAATCGCTAAAGACACAAAAGACAATCATAAGGCCTTCTTTACCTATGTTAGAAACCTGGGTGGAAACTCCCAGATATGCTCAGAATTAGTCCAAAATGATACAAAAATCACTGAACCCACAGACATTGCCAACATACTGGCAGACAGGTTCAGTGCAAATTTCTCACCTCCCTCCCCCCCAAAAGGAGAAATATCCATCCCACCAGAGTTTAGCCTCCCAAACATCTCAGATGCCCAGGTGAGAGCTGCTCTCTCTAAAGCAAAAAACACAGCATCAGTGGGAACGGACGGTGTCCCCGGCTGTGTGCTACACGAACTCAATGAGGAACTAAACCCACACATAAGGCTGCTGTTTAATCTTAGCCTTACTACAGGATACGTACCCAAAGAATGGCGTACAGCAACTGAGGTCCCACTCCACAAAGGCGGTGCTTCTACGGACCCTGGAAATTACTGCCCCATAAGCTTGACAAGCCTTGTCTGCAAAGCTATGGAGAGGATCATAATGGAACTCATAAATAAAGACATTGGGGACCTACAGACACTGGATCCTACCCAATTTGGCTTTGTCAAGGGCAGATCCTGCCTCTTGAACTTGGTCGACTTTTTCGAAACAGTCACTAAGGCCATTGATGAGGGTAAGGCAGTTCACACAGCCTACCTTGACCTAGCAAAAGCGTTCGACACAATACCCCACTCGGGCATCATAAAAAAGCTCACCAGCTTAGATGTAAACCCATATGTCACAAGATGGGTTGCAAACTGGCTCAAGGACAGAACCCACATGGTTAGAGTTGCTGGTGCCATGTCAGACTCTAAGCCAGTCACGAGCGGTGTCCCACAGGGCTCAGTCCTGGGCACCCTCTTGTTCGGCATTTATTTTTCTGAAGTGCAGGCAAACATAGGGGGATTGTGGCTGACAAAATTTGCAGATGACTGCAAACTGGGCACCATAATTGACACTCCATCAGACACAGACATCCTCCAGAGAGGTCTCATAGAAATGGATAACTGGTGCCAGAGCCATGGCCTTAAGCTAAATGCCAAAAAATGTATAGTCATACCCTTTGGGAAAAACAAGGTAGCCCCTAATTACCACATAGGTGGTAATCCATTAAACACGGAAGAAGTTATCAGGGACCTGGGGACCCAAGTTGACAGTAACCTCTCTTTTGACACTCACATTGCCAAAGTGGTTAGGAAGACCTTCTACATTGCCCACCTGATCATGAAGGGATTCACATACAGATCAGGAGAGGTCATTGTACCCCTGTACTCTTCACTTATCAGACCAATGATTGAGTACAATGCCCCATTCAGAATGTACCTTACTCGACACCTGCAGCAGTTGGAAAGACCCCAAAAGTTCCTCACCAAAAGGATAAAGGGGCTCAAACATATGTCATACGCTGCCCGACTGAAGAAACTCCAGCTCTATTCAGTCGCATACCATCTGCTCAGAGGTGATCTGTGCCTGACATACAAGGCCATGTCCAACCCGGAATTAATGGACATGCTCCACCTCAAAAAATCCAAATCCACCAGAGCCACGAGAGCAAGAGACTTAAACCTCAACACGGATATAAATAGGACATGCTGGAGGGACAGATTCATCACCCAGAGACTCCCTACACTATGGAACAGAATCCCACTCCATGTGAGGCAGAGGCCCTCACTGACTCTGTTCAAGAGAAATCTTGATGAGTGGATGGGAGATCGTAGGTTTACCCCGGGAATCATCTCTGTGTCACTGCTGGACAGAGGCACAGCAAAACTAATGGGTATAGTATTCTCATCCTAAGGGGTGGTGAAAGCCACACACACTCTGGCTAGGCTTATAAATGCCCTAGGGCAGATAGCCTAGTATGAACCTATGAACCTATATATTCAGCACCCCTTATAGCCAAACCCCTGTCCTCATTCTAAACCTCTCTTTAAACAAAGACAAAATGTTGACTTGCTAGTATGTATATGGGGAGATTGTTTCTTGGCATAAGAAAATATTGCTTAAAAAAGAAAAAAAAAAAACATAAACAACAATCCCCATGGGTGGCTGTGCTCCCCACACACCTACTAATTATACATAATAATTCAGGGATTGCACAGACCCCAGGGAAAGGGGATGTTCCCCTACCCGGAGATTGCCAATCTCATATACTTGTCAGCTACCTGTATAGTCAAGCAAATGCAGTTGATTAAACAGATGTCGACCAAACCAATGGAACCCCCCCCCCCATACACACACACAAACACACACACACACACACACACATATATGTGTATATATATATATATATATATATATATATATATATATATATATACATATATACATACACACACACACACACACACACACACACTATGAGCATACATGTGTGTGGGTGTGTGTGTGTGTGTGTGTGTGTGTGTGTGTGTGTGTGTGTGTGTTGAGTATGTCAGTAATTAAATTAAATTAAAATTTAAATGCTTGTATTTATCCTGGACTGAATGAATGTGTTTCTATTAGCAGTTTTAAAACTTCGCTCTTATTATGTGTAAATGTTTAAACTGCAGGTGAATATTTTTATTAATAATATTTATTAACATTTATTGCATTTATCTACTGTTTTATTCCTACATTGTGTTATGCAATGCTTTTATATGCATTGTATTTTTGTATATATATATATATATATATATATATATATATGGGTTCACTTCAATTCACTGAACTTTCAATTCACTGACTTTCATTTCACTGACACCATTTCAGTGAAATTCGTTTCACTGAAACTTCATTTCCCTGAAAGTTCATTTCACTGACAACTATTATTAGCAATAAAATGGAATATTCCCCCTTCCCCACTGTAGTGCGACCCTAGAGTTAGAATATATTGTTAGGGGGGCGGGGGGGGCGCACCCCCCTACTTCATTTCATATGATATTCTTACGTTTTGATATAATATTGCTTAGTAAAGGAAAAGTAAGTGGGGGGCTGCGCCCCCCACACCCCCCGATGTGGGGGGCTCTGCCCCACACCCCCCTAACTATATATTCTAACTCCAGGGTCGCACTACAGTGGGGAATGGGGCATATTCCATTTACTTTGTAATAATACTTGTCAGTGAAATGAACTTTCAGTGAAATGAAGTTTCAGTGAAATGAATTTCAGTGAAATGGTGTCAGTGAAATGAAAGTCAGTGAATTGACAGTTCAGTGAATTGAAGTGAACCTATATATATATATATATATATATATATATATATATATATATATATATATATATATATCGTTAGGTGAATTTTCCTTTAACTGTTAATTAATTATGTCACATGACTGTTTTTGGAGGGATATTTGTTGGTTTCAATACCTCTGAAGAAGTCTGTGGATATAATCTGATGAAAGCGCTAAGGTTTTCAATAAATTCTGGTTCTCTGTTCCTGGTGTTGTGCTCCTTGCCTTCATTGTCGTTTTTGGTTTGTGGAGATGTCTAATGTTACCCCTGTTACAGGAATTGGGGCTAGCACATCGGGTTTGGATGGACTGGATGCCTTGACTGCACAGGTTGGACTGTTGACTCAGTTGGTTCAGCAATTAAACCAGCAGGTTTCTGGTTTGGCAGTGCGAGTGGGCTCTCAAAATTCTTCCAGCCCTTCAGGTCAGGCTCAAGTTGTTGATCCTAACAACACCCATGGAGCAAATGTAAACCGGAATCGTTATGATTTTACAGTGACCCCTGAAACATTGAGACCGAGGCCAAATTAACAACTTTTTAATTTATCAGCCTGGGTCCAGCAAGGTATTGTTTTTCAAAAAGATGTTCCTAGGACTAATTACACTATGAATGAGTCTATGGATTTATTAAAAGACAAGTTGTTTAAAATAAGAAAATTACAAGTGGAGAACAGTTATTTTATTGAGTCTATCAAAGTACGGAGAGTACTGAAGGGTCTCTGTCACTGGAAATTCCTTAATGGTTTGCACATTAATTCTCCTCTGCATAAAGAACTGATAGACTTGTTCGATCGACAAGGATGCAAATTGTTAGAGGCTCTTATTAAGCATGATCAAGTGACACTTGATATAAGAATGATTTACTGTTTGAACAGGTTCAGGATAGTTTCAACAACATCTTTTCTGCCATTGACAGAACTATCATTGACATTCAAGCGAGAAAAGTTAAAAAATTTGAACGGGATCGCAAGGAATACAGTGATGGTACAGCCTATCCTACCCCTCCCACTCACTTGGCACATTCTAACACAGCCCCTTTGGATATGGAACGTGTGGTTGATGACACTGAGCAGTCTTGGGCCGGCCCCTTTAGGCCCCAATCCTCTCACTGATGTTTAGAGAGAATACGCAACCACCAGAATTACAACCAAATGACTGGGAGGAGGGAGAGCAACTGGCATGACGGTTATCCACTCCAACAGTGGAGGAACAGGAATCAGAAGTAGCCTCCTTGCTTGATAATGTGAATGAGGAACCGGACATGACTTTTTTGGGTGATTCTACACTGAAAACTATCACAAACTCAACAGGTGACTTTGTTATTTACAATTATTCTAGTGAAAATTTTGACATGGCTTTGTCAGACTTGTTATGTAAAGGGTTTAACTACGTTCCTACTACCCACACAAAAATTCAGCATCTTATTGTTGACTTGAAACTATTTTTGCGCAAAGTCAACTTTAAATTATTATTTAAAGAGAAGTTTTTGACTGACTTTCATGACATTTTGAAAAAGAGTAGTGTATGCAACCCCACATTAGCTTTACCTTTGCTCATATTTGAAAAACTTTGTGATTTTGAATTCAGGGCCTATTTAAACAAGGTTGACCAAAATATTTGTAATAATTTATCAGGCCCAGAAAATAAGATCTATTCGGGTTATGAGAACCGATAAGGGAGGGGGTTGTATTAATGAATGTGGAGGATTATTTGAACAAAATGTTTCAATTCTTATGTGATAACAAATTTTTATGAAGAAGTTTCACTTAACATGATTAATATAGCACATTCTAGAGTTGACTGGTTATTGCATGATAAGCTGGATCAAGAACAAATTGATTTTGCTACGTGGTCCTTTTTAAATGTTAAATTTCTTTTCATACCCTCTATATTTGGCTTACCTAAAACCCACAAAGATTTGACAGATCCACCTCTTAGGCCTATTGTTAATGCCTCCAAATCAAAAACACACTCATTGGCTAGGTATGTGGATTGCAAACTGAAAAATGTTATGGAACAGCATCAACACATTTGTAGGGATTCTTGGGACTTTTTAAGCAAGGTATCCAAGGTTGTATATGATGAGAGGTTGATTTTTTTGTACAATTGATGTTGTAAACTTGTTCAATGTTATTCCTCATGACATTGGCTTAAAATGGTTTCATGAGATTCTGGTAGAGTTGGGTACATTGCCAAACAATGACATTAACACCTTGGATACACTGATGGAGCTTGTTTTAAAAAACAATTTTGTGTATATAGAGGGGCATTACTTTTTGCAGAAACAAGGTGTTCACTAGACAATCTCAAAATACTGAAATGTCTTCTAAGCGACAGTTTTTATTAAATACATATATATATATATATATATATATATATATATATATATATGTATATGTTTTATACACACACACACACACACACACACACATATATATATATATATCTATATATATATATATATATATATATAGATTCACTTTATAACATTGAAAGCCCATAGCACTGAAATTCAAAACATTGAGACCAAAACCTTGAAAATTCACAACATTGGATGCCATAACACAAAAATACATAGGAAATCAGCATGTACTATATTGCAGCACAGCTACATACATAAACAAATAAAAAGCAAACAATATAACATTTTTTCAACTATAAGCAGGGAGTCAAGCCCCCCAGCACCCCCCCATGTGTGGGGCTGCAACCCCTACATCCCCTGCCACTTAAATATATCAACTCCGAGATTCCACTACACTACACTAAGATGTGTTATGTTGTAGTTTAGCAAGTAAGAAGGGAACATGACTGAGGTTACCTTTGAAACTCTGGTAAGTATCGTAGAGATATATAGTAATGTGTAATGTTTAACAGTGAAGTAGTGTTTCTAACAGAAGGGTGAGGATAGTATTTTAAAATTTAACCAGTCATGAAGCACGGAATGGTATGTTTGCTGTTTTGTTCTATGTAGTGCAATCTCGGAGTTGATATATTTAAGTAGAAGGGGGTGTGGTGCAGAGGGGCTTGCCCACCTGCTTATAGTTAGAGAAGTATAATATGGTTTGTTTTTTATTTGTTTTTGTGTGTAGTTGTGTTGGCATATATTAAATGTTGGTTTCCTTTGTATTTTCAATGTTATGGGATTCAATGTTTTGAGTTTTCAGTGTTTTCAATTTTGGTCTCAATGTTTTGAATTTCAGTGTTATGGGCTTTCAATGTTCTAAAGTGAATTGATCTATATATATATATATATATATATATATATATATATATATATATATATATGGTGGTGCTGCGGTAGCGTTGTCGTCTCACAGTAAGACTCTGTCCTGTTCGTTTCTAAGCTAGAGCGTCTTCTGCGTGGAGACATGCGTGAATGGGCGTACCTTTGTTGAAGGTTGTGTGTCAGGGCTGGCAAGCGGGTACATAAAAAGCAACTGCCAATCATTAGTGGACCGGAGTTCCGCTGTGGCGACCCCTAACCGGGAAAAAGCCGAAAGACACAAACAAACAAGCATATGTATATATATATATATATATATATATATATATATATATATATATATTTTTTTTTTTTTTTTTTGTGACATAAAAAAATGAGACAACATTAAATTATTTAAAAACTTTTCCCACCTTTAATGTGATATATAACCTGTACAATTCAATTGAAAAGCAAATAAATCTGTTTTGGGAAAAATATAAAAAAATTAAAAAAAAACATACAATAAGCTGGATGCATAAGTGTGCATGCCCTTCAACTAATACTTTGTTGAAGCACCTTTTGATTTAATTACACATTTCAGTCTTCTTGGGTATACACCTACCATCAATTAAAGTGACTCTGATTAACCCCAAATAAAGTTCAGCTGTCCTAGTAGGATTTTTCTAACATTCATTCAGTTGCCTGGTATAGCAAAAGCCATGGTTCACAGAGAGCTTGCAAAGCATCAAAGAGATCTCATTGTTGAAAGGTATCAGTCAGGAGATGGGTACAAAAACATTTCCACAGCATTGGACACAGGGAATACAGTCATCAAAAACTGAAGAAAATATGGAACAACAGTACCGTTGCAAAGAACTGGACATTCTTCCAAAACTGCTTAAAAGACAAGACAAAAACTGTTTAGGTAGGCTGCTAAGAGATGTACAGCAACACTGAAGCAGCTGCAGGAATTTCTGGCAAGTACTGGTTGTGTACTACGTGACAACAATCTCCTTTATTCTCCATATGTCTGGACTATGGAGTAGGTTTGCAAGACGAAAGCCTTTTCTTACAAGAAAAACATCCAGGTCCAACAAAAATTTGCAAAACAATACATCAATTTCCACCAAAAGCATGTGGGAGTATGTGTTCTGGTCTGATGAGACCAAGGTTGAACTTTTTGGCCACAATTCCAAAAGGTACATTTGGCACAAAGACAACACTTCGCATCACCAAAGGAACACCATCCCCAAGGTGAAGCATAGTGGTGGCAGTATCCTGCTTTGGAGTTGCTTTTCTTCAGTTGGAACTGGGACTTCAGTCAAGGTAGTTGGAATTATGAACAGTTCCAAATACCAGTCACTTTTGGCTCAAAACCTTCAGGCGTCTGCTAGAAAGCTGAAGATGAAGAGGAATTTCTCCTTTCAGCACGACAATGATCCCAAGCATACATTCAGATCAACAAAAGAATGGCTTCACCAGAAGAAAATTCATGTTTTGGAATGGCCCAGCCAGATCCCATACCTAAATCCAATAGAATATCTGTTGGGTGACCTGAAGAGGGCTGTGCACAACAGATACCCTCACAATATGACAGATTTGGAGCACTTTTGCAAGGAAGAGTGGACAAATATTGCCAAGTCAAGATGTGCCATGCTGATAGACTCCTACCCAAGAAGACTGAATGCTGTAGTTAAATCAAAATGTGCATAAACACAGTATTAGTTTAAGGGTGTGCACACTTATGCAACCAGCTTATTATACATCTTTTATTTTTTATATTTTTTCCCCTAACAGATTTGTTTGTTTTTCAATTGAATTGTACAGCTTATAGGTCGAATTAAAGGTGGGAAAAGTTTTGAAATGATTTATTGTGGTCTCAGTTTTTTATATCACAAAAAAGTGGCATTTTAACAGGGGTGTGTACACGTTTTATTTCCACTGGATATATATATATACATTTATATATATCTTTGTTAGTTCTTATGTGGTCCAGTATCCTGCCTTCCCCAACCCTTTCTTTAGCTCATTAACTTCAATCATTGAGTAACCATCACACTTAAAATGCTGTTTATCTTCCCAAAAATCAGTACAAAACCAGATTTTTACATCAAGGGATGGAGACCATGAGGTATTCCAATGGCTTTTTGACTTCTTTCTTGCCAACATCAAATGCATGTTTAGTAGGTACTTTGGTAATCCTTTCTCTGTAACTCTGGCATTCTCTGAGACAGTATGCCTTCTACAGGTCTATGGTTAATCTTTGAATGGACTGACCAAATGACCAAATGGCACATTATCGAAGTCATTGAATGGCCATCCATTGAACAAGTAGTTCATCAAACCTGTGGGACAGGGGAAGTAACTAGATGGCCTACATTTCCTTCTCTCACTTTTCCCCACTGTAGTGCGACCTTGGAGTTGGGTATATATTGTTAGGGGTGGGTGGGTGAAGCCCCCCACATGGGTGGGTTTCAAAAACTGCAATTTGTGAGATGAGGAAGTGCTGGCCAACTAGTTACTCTCCCCATGTCACAGGTTTGATGAAGTGCTTGTTTGATGGATGGACATTCGATGATCAGATTTCGATGATGTGCTGTTCAATGGTTAGTACATTCGACAATTAATCATAGGCCTGCCTTCTACTTAGTCTTAGTGTGACATATAAAGGAACTGCTAACATTTTGGTCAGTTTTCTGTCTTAACCAGATCTTTTACTCTCTGTTGATAAACTAGCTACAGAAGTTGGTACTTCTTCTAATGGTTCCAGGGCCTTAGCATGTTACAAACTGTGGGAATCCCTCCAGTCTTTTCATAAAGAGCATTCCTCTCACCCTATTTTATGATAAAAAAAGTAAGTTTCAAGACTTGAGGAAAATGTAACTCCTATCACTCTGAGTATATAATTAAGCTTTGTCCGACCATTCTTTCCTCTGACGCTACTTTTCATGATGATTCTTTCACCATGCCAATTCATATTTTTACTCTGTATATAATGTCTCCCTGTTGAAATGTTGGCACTCAAAATGCTGAGTGCTGCCAATGAAAAGACTGAAAACCCACAGAGGAGTGAGTCAATAAAAACTCTCCTTACCTTTAAACTTCTTTTTTCTGTGATGGGGGGGTTGAAAACCCCCACACACACTCACCCATACCCCTGAATTTATATATACCGATTCTGACATTGCCATACATTGGAGAAAAGGGAATATTCTGAGAAATAGCATCTAGGACTTGGTATATGTAAGTACGTTTTTGAACATTCATTCTCTGGGCTTCAGGCCTTGTTCTGGCATGTGCCAACATTTCAAATAGTAACGGTATATAATATATGCATTGTGTTTTATCAGTTACTCTGTACATAATGTCATTTATCTATTGCTATTATACCTTCAAACCAACTCTGATATTCAATGTGTATATAATGTTTGTATATACTGCATTTTGTCATTCACTCTGTATATAATGTCATGCTTCTATTATCTTTATTCCATGAAGAGACTGAAATACGTCCGATGGGATTACTGTTCTACCAAGTTAACAAATTCAAATAATAAAATAAATACATTTATCCGTGTCTTCTCTTACCAGTCTTTTTAATCCTGTAATTGACATAATTTAATTTTTGTATTATTTCAATGGACTCTGCCACTTAGCTAATAATTTGACTGCTGTGAAGAGGACTAAAACTAACACATGATCTCCAACTTTGAATTCACCAGTCTTCCTGGTTGTTGCATGTCTATTTTAAACTATTTGTTGTGCATCTAAGCTCTTTTGATGTGTTCCTGTAAAAATGCATCACCACATCTAGTTTGTCATGTAAGATGGTATAGTCCTTCATGCTTTTAAATGTCGATTTCTCTTATTCCCAATTTTTTTGAAAAATATCTTTTAGTCTGCAAAGACACCTGTCGTGTAGTAAAAAATGGACAGAACACTCACGATATGTGGTGCTACTCTAATGCCAAAGGGCGGCCATGACACTATGTATTTGCCATTTTCCTTACTTTCTTTTATCAGCATGGACTTTAATGGTAATTTAAAATACTGTATTAATTAACTCATTGTTTTGAGAACTTACACTTGTGTTTTTATTTGATTGGCCTTAGCTCATTCCCTCCAATGGAGCTCAGGAAATTTGCACTGTAACTTCCAATGGCTGGAGCCTAAGACTTTTGACAGAATCAAATTATGTCCTCACATTTCCAAGAAGTGTTCCTATATCTGGAACAGTAGGGGTTATGAAAGAAGTATGAATAGCAAACTCTTCAGCGTAAACTATTTTTATAGTGGTAGTATTCTTTATATTCTAGGTCTTAAATTGAATTTTATAAGTCACAGGAAACACGGTAACAATTATGTTTGTAATATATTGTAAACAACTTACAACATCTCAGCAACCACTCGGGTTATACTGTCTGCAGCATTTTATTTGTCTAGCTGAAAGCTTTCATATGAGGCTAGGGAGTTTTGTCTGTATTACTTGGTTGAGATATTTAGAAAAATGTGGATTATATCTATATAAATGAATATCATAAAAACAACAGTTAATATATGTTTATCTGCACTAGACAGAGGTCAAATATTAATGTAGTTTGCCATTGTGTAAGTTTTAAGATGAAAGCAAAAAACCACGGCCCACAGGACAATGGATCCACAAACGATCTCCAATCACAAGATAGTGAAAATATTATTTTAATAAAAGTATTCAAACTCAGTCTTCCACAGAACACAATATAGTTCACAGAACACAAAATGGTTAAGCGCTTTCACCCAGTCCAAATACCAGGCTTAATCAGAACAAATAACATTGTATTCGAACAGTTCAAATAACAAAATTGCATCATATCCCAGCCCCCTCTAAATATTTCAACTGTAAGACCAAGGGGTAGTTTATATGGGGATATTTATGAAGTGTTTGAGTTTTTATGTAGGGAAAATGAAAAGGCATCTGAATAGGAGAGTTTATGAGCATATGTATGAGGTTACTAAGGGGAAAGATACCAATGCCTTCCACAAGCATGCTCAGACTTGTGCAAATATGGATATTAAGTTTCTTGTTTTAGAACAGGTTTTGATGGATCCTCAAGGTGGTAGTTGGAAAGCTAGACTGGAGTACAAAGAGTTGCTTTGGCAACTCAGATTGGATGACGGGAGAGCTCTGGGACTCAGCAGCGTTTTAAAACTAAAGGCTGCTAGATTATAAATTGTTTACACTTGTATTGATTATGTGTATATATATATATATATATATATATATATATATATATATATATATGTACATATATTTTTATATACACTGTTTAACAGCTGTTGATAAACATATGTGTGAATAGATTTGCATATATATGGTTTCTAGTGAACATCACACAAAAAAAGTTTTATGTGCAGTTTGTTTTTAAACAGGATTTGTTTATTTTATTGGTGGGAGGGGGCTGTCACATGATGCAATTCTGTTATTTAAACTGTTCGAATACAATGTTATTTGTTCTGGTGAAGCCTGGTATTTGGACTGGGTGAAAGCGCTTAACCATTTTGTGTTCTCTAAACTATATTGTGTTCTGTGGAAGACTGAGTTCGAATACTTTTATTAAAGTAATATTTCCACTATCTTGTGATTGGAGATCGTTTGTGGATCCATTGTCCTGTGGGCCATGTTTTTTTGCCTTGGTTTTGTGCTTTTTGTGTACTTTTGGTGTTTCTGGTTTACTCCATGGTCGAAGGAGTGGATTCCGACAAATCCATTGATACTCCAACTATTTTAAGAGACAACAACGAGTTGGCAGACAACTCCCCGGTGAATAGAAGTGAATTCATCCAAGTGGTTCTTTTGTTAACCCAGTTAACTGACAGCTTACGAGAAAGGGTACCAGAAACAGCTTTTGGTCTTCCGGGGAATCAGCAGCAGCTCCCTGATGCACAAATTAAACGTAACGGACATGCAACGACGTTTTCACAAGTGGTTATGGAAGGCGAGTTTCATACGAGTGGTTCCAATATTCAGCCAGCAAAGGTGAATAACAATAACAACAAACCCTTGCAGGACTGTTGTGGGACTGATAATTCAAACAACATGAGTAATTTTAATTTTGAGACCTGGACTACTAAACAATTTAATTTTAATGAAGGTACATTTATTCCTAATGTTAAAAATGTTGATGATTATTTCACTGTTTTTAGTGACAAACTACATGTGTTTAAAATTAACCACTTGGAAATTGATTATTTGAAAGAGTGTGTACAGGTTAATAGAGTCCCAAAGGGACTCCGGATATTTAAATTTCCAAATAATGTGAAACAGGATAGTAACTTGTATCAACAGCTGTGTGAAGCTTTTAATAGGACCAGTATTGAAGTAATGAACTTAATGATATGTGATTATGAAGTCCAAAGTGAGATCCTGTTGAAAGATATGAATTCTGTGCATCAAAAATTTTTAATGACAATTTGGCAGGGAGGGAGAAGATGAAGTATGAGAATGTATTTAAGGAGGTGGACAATCACTGTGAGAAAATTATTTCCAGGAAATTAAGGAAATTGGAGAGGGATTTACTGGAATACAGGGAAGGAAGAGCATATCCCTTAACTAAAGTGTATTGTCCCTCCACTAAAATGGACAATGTGTTTGTTAATAGAACGGATGAAGGCCATTTTAATAATCAACAGTTGGCCAATTCTTCCGGAGGACCTCCAGTCCTTAGGAGAAGTGAGAGGTTAGCTGAAAAAGAGAGGAAACATTCAGTTCAGGATTTTCAATATCAGAGGGGGGTAGGGGGGGGTACAGGGAGAGGGGTTGGAGCTATGCCCAGACTTAAATGGTTTGCCTATTCTGAGTGTAGACGAGATTTTGGTCAATGAACATGGAGAAGGACATGACCAGGATAGTAGAATGTGTAAAAAAAGGAAACTTTATTATTTACAATTTTACTGACATTTGTGTAACAGATGAGTATTTTGATCTTTTCTCTAAAGGATTTCATTTTGTTCCTTCATGCCCAGGATTAGTGGCCAATACTATTATTGATTTAAAACTTTTTAATAGGCAATTAAACTTGAGTATTGTATTTAAAGGCCAGGAATATTCCCAACAGGAATTGTCAAGGAGGAGTACATTCAATCCCCCCACCCACGCATTTTAGAAAATATTCTAGGAACCTGTTGAGAAGGACATTAGGCAATTAAATTTCAAGGATGGCCCAAGTTGTAATTTTTCTGAAGTAGATGAGAGTATTTTGAGGAACTTGATTGAACAAAAGTGCAGGGTTATGAAACCCGATAAGTGGGGTGGAGTGGTGTTGCTGTACACTGTGGATTATGACACTTATATGTACAATATTTTGCAGGATACTGAACAGTATGCATTGGTTTCTCGAAACGAGATTAATATAGTTTATGCTAAAATCAAATATTATTTTTTGGACCATTTGTTGCAAGTGAGCATGAATGAGAAATTATAGAACTTCTTATATGTGGACCAGCCCAGAATACCAATAATTTTCGGGATTCCGAAGTTGCATAAGGGGATCAGTAATATTAAGTTTAGGCCCATAGTAGCAGGTGGTGGTGGAATTACAGAACCTCTGGCTACCTTTGTGGATTTGAAAGTAAAAGATTTTGTTGCTTCAATATCACATATTTGCAAGGATTCATGGGAATTCTTGAAGGGAATGAGCAAGGACAAATATGATAAGGATATATTCATGGTTACTATAGATGTTGTTGAACTGTTTCCAAGTATTCCTCATGAGACCGGTCTAGAATGGTTTTCTGAGGTACTTACTAGGGAATCAGGTTTGGATGGTAACACCATTAATTTAATTATGGAATTTACTGAAATAGTCCTTAAGAATAATTTTATGTATTTTAATGGTGAATATTATCACCAAAAGAAAGGAGTGGCTATGGGGGCACCTTGTGTCCCCTTATATGCCAATTGTGTATTATATTTTTGGGAACAAAAATTTATATTACATACTGATTGGGCTAAGTATATCACAAAATATACAAGATTTTTAGATGATATCTGTCTATTATGGAAAGGTTCGAAAGAGAAACTAGAAGAATTTTTTGTTACATTAATGATTCAACTGAATTCTTGACTTTTACTTCGAATATGAATGAAGACAGCCTAGATTATTTGGATGTCACAATATATAAAGACTATAACAATGGTTGTTTTCAGTCAAAAATATTTAGAAAAAAGATATTCTCGAATGCTTATTTGCATTTTGATAGTGGACATCCTTTTTATCAAAAAAGGGGGATTGTGAAGGGCCAAATAATTAGGGCCTCAAGGATGACAAGCTTAGTGGACCAATTCTTAGAAGAGGTGAAATTTATCACTTCACTGTTTCTAGAAAGGGGTCATCCCAAAAAACTTATTGAAAGCATTGTTAGGGAAGTTATGGATTATAGGGACAAAAAATGTTCCCTATATTAGGTAGTGGAAGAACTGAGCAGAGTAAATGTTCCTTAGCTGCTTCCAAGTTGAAAGGTGCCTTTACACATACATTTTCTTTGATGTCACCCGAAGTAGAAAAAATAATTACAAAATATTGGTCGGTTTTAAGGGTGAACGTGGACATTTCTGGTTTTCTCCCTTCTCATCCTCACTTTGTGAGGAAGAGAGACATGAACCTTAAGGAACGCAAGGAAAGAGGGTTTGATTTCTATTGAAGACAGGGGAGAGTTAAGAAAGGTACTTACAAGTGTGGTGCTTGCCATCAATGTTGTTATATGATAAATTGAGGGTCCCTGTACATTCTATCTAGGAAATTCAACATTCAAGCCTCCAAATATTTCAACTGTAAGACCAAGGGGTGGTTTATATGGGGATATGTATGAAGTGTTTGAGTTTTTATGTAGGGAAAATGGAAAGGCATCTGAATAGGAGAGTTTATGAGCATATGTATGAGGTTAGTAAGGGGAAAGATACTAATGCCTTCCACAAGCATGCTCAGACTTGTACAAATATGGATATTAAGTTCCTTGTTTTAGAACAGGTTTTGATGGATCATCGAGGTGGTAGTTGGGAAGCTAGACTGGAGTACAAAGAGTTGCTCTGGCAATTCAGATTGGATGCTGGGAGAGCTCCGGGACTCAATGACAACATTAATATTAGCAGCGTTTTAAAACTAAGGGCTGCTAGATTATACATTGTTTACGCTTGTATTGATAATGTATATATACATATATTTTTATATGCACTTTTTAACAGCTGTTGATAAACATATGTGTGAATTGGTTTGCATATATATATATATATGGTTTATAGTGAACATCACACAACAAATTTTTTATGTGCAGTATGTTTTTAACAGGATTTGTTTATTTTATTGGTGGGAGGGGGCTGTCACATGATGCAATTTTGTTATTTAAACTGTTCAAATACAATGTTATTTGTTCTGATGAAGCCTGGTATTTGGACTGGGTGAAAGTACTTAACCATTTTGTGTTCTGTGAACTATATTGTGTTCTGTGGAAGACTGAGTTTGAATACTTTTATTAAAGTTATATTTTTACTATCTTGTGATTGGAGATCATTTGTTGATCCGTTGTCCTGTGGGCCATGGTTTTCTGCCTTGGTTTGGTGCTTTTTGTGTACATTTGGTATTTTAAGAGGAAAGCTTTTAAAACCTTGTTCATAGCATGTTTTTTGAATTACTGCTGCAAATATGACCAAGCAATATTTGACACCTAGAGGCATCAGTAGGAGTTCACTGCAGATGCACCTGGAGGTGTCACTTGGATGTAATAAGTTAAAGCATTAGAGTAAAAGGTTCACTATTCTGGGCAATAAATGAAGTCCTCTGGTAGATGAGTAGATATCTATACTTTGGCAAATATATGACTAACTCCCTTGTTAGCATGAACCTTACATAAGGGAATAGTCTTAAGTTGCAATTATTATGAATAGTACAAATTAACTAAAATGTACAGAAAAACATTGCTTGATTTTACCATTGGCCAAACAGTGACAGCAATAATACATTTAAATGGCATTTCTATAATAGTCATTGGAAAAAAAAGTATATTTGAGCCAGCTGTATTCTTGTATTTAGGTCATCCATCACTCTAATTCTATACTTCTGTGATTATTCCTTCATATACCTAATGCATAGAACCCCCCTTCTCCTGTTTAGGTGTTCTGTATTTTGGTTTAACAAAAATATCACTAGGACTCTGTTCAAGATTACAGTATGTCTCAATAAACACTTTGTTTCTTCACCCCTCCTCCTATGGGATACTTCATTCTGTCTCATTTTAGGATAACAGCTACATCTCAGCCTGTTCATGTTTGTTTTTCTTTACTTGCAGATACCTGTTGCCAGATTCTTACCTATCCTTCTGTCTTGCACTAAAAGAAAAAAGTTTAGAACTCTAACAAGGTTATTATTCTCCTACTACTCTAGGGATATCTTAGTTATAGTTTGATTGATAGTCATACTGGAGAACTGTAAAAAGGGGAAGAATCTATGTATGGCATGGATTGACCCACATTTGTAGATAAAAGAGTGCTTAAGAATGTATAAGATACACCCTATACTGATCGACTACATTACAGTGACCTTGAAACAGTGGCAGACCCCTTTGCAATTAAGCCATGATAAAGGAGAGATTATTATCCCAGGGATAAAAATTCAAAGGGGGATAGTCCAGGGTGACTCTCTGTCACCATTGCTATTCTGCCTTGCCCATAACCCGTTAAGCTATTTACTTAACAGCTTAGGCCTTGGCTACAAGTTGGTTCCTAGAAAACAACAAAGTGTAAAGAGTTCTCATCTTCCCTTTGTCGAGGATTTAAAACTGTATAGTTCATCAGATGAGGAACCGAAAGCACAGCTGCAGGTTGTCAAAACCTTTTCAGATGATGTAAAAATGTCATTTTGTATTGATAAGTGTGCAAAAGCAACCTTTAAAGCAGGAAAACTGCAGCACCAGGAAAACATCAGTTTGGGACAAGAATGTGATATGAAAGAACTTGAGCAAGAGGGAGTGCATAAATATTTGGGAATTGATGAAGGATCAACAATAAAACATGAACAAATGAGAATAAAACTTAGTAAGGGATACTTTAGAAGACTTAAATTAATTTTGCAAACAGCGTTGGCATCTACGAACAAAATCCAGGCTATAAACCAATTTGCTCTTCCTGTCCTAACATACATTATTGGAGTGACTGGCTGGCCCCAAAAAGTGTTGGATATATTAGATATTAAAACAAAAAGGATGCTTCATGCTCACCAAATGATTTATAAGAAATCAGTGTATAACAACATTATATAGTCCCCATTCCAAAGGAGGGATGGGCCTCCTTGAAATTGATTACATGTATAGATTTGCAATTGTGGGACTCCACATATATCTGCTGACCTCACAAGATCCAAATGTAGTGAAAGTTTTGAAACATGAGGAGAATAAATTTGACTTTTCTGCTTAATTTCCATTCAAACTTTGCATAAAGTTTTGAGTTTTGATCAGGCTATGCATTTTCTGTAGCACTAAACTTAATTTGCTTGGACTAAAACCTTTCAGTGAGTGATTCCATCTTGCATTGCTGCTAGTTACTTGCACTCCCAGCATGGCAACACTTCCAACATGCAAACATTTTCTCTTTAACCTCCTTTTTGTATCCTCTATGTTCCTACAAGATACATGATTATATGTATGTGCTGACATAGCTGTTTAACTGGCACATGTTCTTTTTCCCTCTATAACCACTATCAAATTGTTGTAACTTTGGAACTTTACAACACTATTTCTTGATCTTGGTTAGACCTGTATATTGTCTTCAGTGTGTCAAGTGATTATCTCTCCCATTTTCCAGCCTAAGTAGAAACAAAGCTGTAGGCTTGTTCATTTTCTGGTTTCCCATCTTGATATAAAGATCAATCAAATGGATTGCCTCCATAAATCTTTAAAATGGGGGGAAAGCCTTACCAGATGTCATATTACATGGTAAATTTGGAGTCACGGAAATAGGGTACAGTATCTTCCAAAAAACAGTTTGTGTTTATGTTGACTAATGGGTTAGTGTGCTGTGTCTCTACCAATAGAGAATATTTCAATTATTTTTTTAGTAAAGAATTTCTTTTGCACACATGCTGTGCCTTTATAATTGTGACCATACAGACTGAATTTAGTAGCTCCTGCAGCTCCCTGACATCAAATAAGAACTTGCACTTAAATATCTTTGCTGTGTAATGATAGCACAAGGTGAACTCTACTATATTTGCAGACATATCATCACATTTCATAAGCCCATCATCATCAGGAAAATGTTTTTCAGTGGTTACAGTTCTCAGTTCTAGTATACAACTTAGCAGTGTGTCTCCTTATCTGACATTTAAAACAAAAATTATGTTTACATAAATATTTTCTATTTAAATTTAATTTTGCACATGCTTTATTATTAGACCTAGGTGGGTCTATATTATATTATCAAAAAGCTATTATATCGAACGGCTTTTCATCGACCCATAAAAGTCTAACTCTTATAATAGCGAAAACCTGAATGAGTGAATTCTTTCCCTGGGAAATAATTTGCTAGGCCTACCAAATTCTTTCCTTGGGAAAGAATTTGCTAGGCCTACCACGAACTGTACTTTAAACATAAAGTGGGGGGCTGTGCCCCCACCCCCCATTACTAAATATGCCAACTCCGAGATTACACTACAGTGGGGAAAAGGGAAAACTCACAAGGATGGTCAAGTGGTTTCTTTCTCATGGAAAGAATTCACTCATTTGGGTGTTCGCTATTAGAACAGTTCGACTTTTACGGTTCGATGAAAAGCCATTTGATATAACGGCTTTGTGATAACCTAATATAGACCTGACCTTGGTTGCATAATTATAAACACAGTTTCATTTGTTTGTCAGTACAACTAAATTTTAATTATGCTCAGTGTCATTTTGAAACACCACTTTTCATAAAACAACTGTCAAAGCCATGTTACATTTGTCAGTGGTTAACAATGCTGTTTTATTAATTTTAATATGTTGCCCAGTAAAATATAATCACAGTTTATATATTTTAGATCATATAATAGACTTGTTACCATTTTGATGGAGAAAATGACTTTTGAGCATGTGTTTTGGGGGATACATCAGCTCTGGCTAACAGAACTGTTACTTTATTATTTTTATTTTATTTATTTTACATTTGTTGACCGGGCTAGTCTATCTGGATATATGTCCATTTTCAGTAGAGGCCTGGGGAGAAAAGCTCCAGTGATTATTACATGGTTTAAGAAGGTGTTACAATAGAAGCAATAACAAATATAAAGCTAACAGTAAACAAATAATATTTTTTTTTTTCTTCAGGAAATTGCAAATTACAATCTTAAAACCAAAAAATACATAAACTACAACCTACGTGATGTGCATATCACAATAATCATTACAATACAAAGAATCAAAACATAAATTTTATAAGAGGAATGCTAAAGTGTAATGAGAGGTAAAGAAAAGCTGAAAGGGGTGTAGAGAGAAAAAATAGGGAAGAAGAAAAGTAAAGGAATAAAGAAAACAGAGTAAGTCTAGTTAGTACAAGGACATAGCCATATTATTGAGGTACCGTCTAGATGCGTCTAAAAAGTGGGGGAGAGGTCTGGGATGAGATATCTGGGGTTGATTATTTCATATTTTCCAACAAAGTTGGAGAACATGCAGTCCCCTGTTGAGTTATAGGGTATGGTAGGGAAAAAATAGGGAAGAAGACAAAAAAAGAAACAGAGTTAGTCTGGGTTACTACAGGGGCATAGCCATTTTGTATTGAAATACAGTTTTAGATTCCTTTTAAAAAGTCGGAGAGAAGTCAGAGATGAGATATCCGAGGGTAGTTTATTCCATATTTTTCCAACAGAGTTTGAGAACAGGCAGTCACCTGCAGAGTTATTGGGTATGGTAGTTTTGATCAATAGTTTGTTTGAAGAGCATAGATTTTTCTGATTATAGTAAGGTGTGACGTGGCAAGAGAGTATTGGAGTTTTGGTGGGTTGGTGCAGGGTTTTGTGGGCTATTATGAGTTGTTGAAGTTCGAGCTGATTAGGAAGTTCTAGCCAACTTAGTTGTTTTAGGATCAGGCAGTGATGGGTTCTAAAAGGGGCTCCTGTAGCAAATCTAGCAATATTATTGTAAGATGTTACTAGTTTATTGAGGTTTTTTTTTAAAGATTGGTGTATATGGGGGAAGGATAGAGTAAAGTAGAGATTAGGTGAGTTATGGCTAACATAGTTCTTGCAAGTGGAGTAAGAAAGGGTTTGATTCTGTATAGGGTTCCTATTTTTTTGTTCACTGATTTTATTGTAGTGTTGATATGATTGTCAAAGTTTAGATTTTTGTCTATTGTTATTCCCAATAATTTTGTAGTAGTGTCAGGAGAAATGATAGTACTGTCATTGGAAGTGATAGTGAAGTGTAAGGGGATGTGCCTTCGGGTAGGTGCGAAGAGAAGCAGTTTAGTTTTCTTGGGGTTAAGTAGCAGGCAGCGATGAGAGAATCATTGTTCTACAGTGTTAAAGGCTTTTTGGGTAAGAGACTGGAGTTCTGTTTGAGAGGTAGATGTAGAGATAATAGTAGAATCATCTGCATATTGAATACAGATAGTATTTGGGATAGCTGATTGCAAGTCATTGATAAAGAAGGAAAAAAGAAGCGTGCCTAAGATGGAGCCTTGTGGCACCCCTAGAGAGATGGGAAGATGATCAGATAGTGAATTTTTCCAGAGTACCACCTGCTGTCAGTTTTCTAGGTAAGATTTAAACCAAGTTATGGAAGAAGGATCAAGTGAAAGAGAAGTCAGAATGTGCAGAAATAGTTGGTGGTTAACCATGTCAAAGGCTTTAGATAAGTCGATGAAGAGTGCAGATGAAAGACTATTTTTGTTGCGATTAAAGTTGATGGAGTTTGTAAATGAGAGCAATGCAGTGGTGGCACTGTGAGAAGGTCTAAAACCATGCTGACAATTAGCTAGTAGGTTGTTTAGTAGAAGGTGGTTTAGTAGTTGTTTATGGATACATTTTTCCATAATTTTAGCAATAGGGGATAATAGTGCTATGGGACGATAGTTAGAGAAGTCATTAGAGTTTCCCCCTTTATGTAGTGGGATGATATGAGATATCTTCCAGATTGAAGGGATAGTTCCTTCATTAACAGATCTGATTATAATCCTGATATCCATGCTCATAAAGGTCTTTGATGGCTCAGTGGAAAGTCGAGCTGAGAGGATTTCATCCGAGTCAATTTAACCTTAACATTCCTTGTGGTTATGCTGTATGAAGACTGTAATTATACCTGGGTTTTTTTCTCCCTGGTAAACAGCTAAAGGGTGACACCATCTTTGGAATTGTCATGGTTTTTGCAACCCTCATCTGCTGCAGAAATAGTTTGCAGTAGTTGCTCAATGGCTGCCATCTTGGTTTTGAAGTATATATGATACAGGTGTCCTCTCCTGAGAAGGTTACAGCACCAATCAGCACTGTTTATAACACCTTTATTCACAGCACATCTACAAGAATATCTTTCTAGGTAGGGTAGATTTACAGAAATTAACTGGCCTGGGCATCGAGCTGGCACCTTGGCACCGTAAAAATCTACTGCCAATCATTAGCAGACCGGAGTTCCAACAACTAGTCTTCTGCTGGTTGTGAAATGTTAAATGTTCAGGATATTTGGCATACAATTATGTGCCAGAAATACTCCCACTGCACCCACCAGTGTGGAATATAAAAGCACCAAAGTCCATGAGATTATCAAAGTATTCAGATTTATTTCAAACTGAAATAAAGGCAACAAAATAAAGCAAACTATTCTGACAATACCTTCCCAGTTACAATAAGTAAGCCCAAAAAAACAAAAACACACTGTATTGTCAAAAGAGAAGTTAATTTATTGTAACACTGAATGCTTTCAAATTAAAAAAAAACATTACTGGTTCAGAAAATAACAGATCTTTAACAGACTATTTTAAGTATGTAGTAACCATGTAATAAAAGTCATGTGTTAATCATGTGATTAAAAAAAATGTGAAAAAAACATCGTGGAAAAAGTCATATGACACCCATAAACACAAAACTATATACAATGATTAACATTTTCTTTGAGAAACAAAAGTAAGGTGGACTTGGAAACATTATTTATTTATTTATTTGTTTATTTATTTATTTATTTCCAGTTTGATGACTGGGGATGTCCTCTGGGTTCAGGGAGCCCATTTTCAGTGAAGGCCCGGGGAGTAAAGCTCCATGTTACAAAGTTTAGATAGAGATACAATATAAAAAAGAAGAACAATTTACAATTATGTTTCATGCTAGAGAGCCGGTGTAAATTCTTAGGTACATGGTACAAATTTGATATTTACAATGTGAACATGTGTGTGGTAGCCTATAGATCATAGCTAGAGAGGCTAGTAATCATAGGTGGAGAGAGAATTATAGGACTAGGTGAGAAGAATACAGTTGCATTTTCTCTTAGAGTAAAGGTAGGAATGTGACTGAGATTTAATTTTTTCAAAGTTTGCACAGGTCCTTAGAGAAGAAGGAAGAGAATTCCATTTTTTTTTGCTAAGGAAAAGGATAGCAGGAGTTGACCAGCAGGGTGATTGGGTTTTTGGACACAGATTAGGTTTTGGTGAGTAGATCTGAGAGTTCTCTGAAGGGTGTAGGGGAGAAGGATGTTGCATAGAGCAGGGCACTTAGAGGGTTGAAAGATTAGTTTGTGGGCTCTGGTAATCTGAAGATAGTCTAGATGGTTGGAGAGTTCAAGCCAGTGTCACAAATTAAGGGCAATGCAGTGATGGGAGGAGTATTTGGCTTTAGTGACAAATTTAGAAATTAGTTAATAGAGGAGTGCCATACATTAGTGAGGGGAGTAGATAGGTAGTGGCAAGCATTTGTCTGGTGGAAGGAGAGAGAAATTGGATGTTTCTGTATAGCATACCAAGTTTTATGTGGGTTTTCTTAATGTTTTGCTGGATGTGAGTGTCGAATTTCAGGTGTTCATCAATAGTGACCCAAGTAGTATGGCAAAGAGAACAACCTCTATAATGGAGTTGTTTTGGCTAATGATTTGGAATGAGTTTTTATCAAGAGGGGAAGCTTTTGAGGGAGAGAATAATAGCATTCTGGATTTATTGGCATTTAGTGAGAGGTGATTCTGAAGCATCCGATTTTCAGTGGTGGAGAAAGCAGCTTGGGTCAGTGTCTGAAGCTCTGGGAGATTGGTGGCACTGCAGATTAATGTGGAATCATCTGCATATTGTACAATTTTGGTATTGGGTATGGCTTTGTGGAAATTGTTAATAAAGATGTTAAACAACATTGGATCGAGTATGGATTCCTGGGTAACCCCAGTGGGGGTGGAAAGCAAGGTTGAGGAGCCTGTCCCCCATTTTACAACTTGAGTTCTATTGGAGAGGTAGCTAGAGAACCAGGATAAGGTATTCTGGGAGAGATTAAGGTCGGAGAGATGGTTTAGGAGATGGGTGTGGGAGATGGTATTGAATGCCTTGGACAGATCTAGAAGAACAGTAGAAACTATTTTTCCAGAGTCCCGGGCAAGATTTATTGTCTCTAGGAAGGAGAAAAGTGCAGTGCTTGTACTATGACCTGGACGAAAGCCATGTTGAGTTGGAGTGATTAGTTGGTTATTGGTTAAGAATGGCATGATATGAATGTGAATGCATTTTTCTAGTAGTTTGGAAATTGGGGAGAGGATGTCTATGTGGTGGAAGTTGAAGATGATATTGTTTTTGCCTCCTTTATGGAGAGGTAGAATGAAGGCAGTGAGCCATAGTTTGGGAACATAAGATTCTAGCATGGATCTATTGGATCTATTGATCAGGATGCTAATGGCAAGAGAGATACCATCTGCAGCTATTTTTAGGAAGGAAGATGGGATATTGTCAGGGGCATTGGAGCAAGGTTTTAATTTGGAGAGTAATTTTTTTTATATAGGATGTTGATATGGGTTTAAGGTTGAATGTAGGTGTAGGATTGGGGGCGGAGGGTGCTGTAGGTGGTGGTGATGAAAGGGTGGATTGAGGGGAGGGGTTATTGTTAGGGAAGATTTTGGTCAGTTCAGCTATGGAGTTAATGAAGAAGGAGTTGAATAGAGAGGCTATTTCAGGGTCAGATTTGCTGGTGTCAGTGCAGGGGTTACTTTTGGTACCTGGGTTGAGAAGATAATTAATGGAGTTCCAGAATTGTTTTGGGCTTTTAGATTGGTTAGATTGGAGTTTAATATAGTAGGACTTTTTGTCTCTGATGATTTGTTTTTTAGCAAGGTTGCGGAGTTGTTTATATTTAAGAAAAGTTTCAGGCTGCTTGTTTTGATGGTATGTTTTCCAAGATTTGTCTCTTTGTAGCATAAGATTTTTGGTATCTTTGGTTAGCCATGGGGCGGATTTGGTTTTTACTCTTTTTGTTCTTGGTGGCACTAGGGAGTTGAGGATGTTTAAGAAGGAGGAGTTAAAAATTGTGATCGCAAGGCTGCCTTAGGTGTAGCTGCTTAGAAGGAAGTGCATACAACTCAGTTTTCTTCCCCTTAGTGAGTAATAGTTTTGTATTTCTTTCATACAGCAGGCACCAGATACGAGTGTGTTGTGGGCCCAAGCAAATTGTACTGAGCTGTGCACAGACAATACAATGATGCAGCTGTGATCAAACAGTCTTGATTCACTAGCTCTTATATGCTTCTATCCAGGTATCTCCATCACATCAGCATTACTCCACTCAAATGGTCTTTTGTAAAACAGCATTTATTGTTCTCCTAAGCAGTCTCATTGTATAAACACCTTCATAGTCCCTTTTATAGTAATAACTACTTCCTTTCTAGACATTAGCACTGGATATCATGTCGGGGAAGAAAACTAATCCCTCCCCTTCCATTGCCAGCCTTGTAGCACTTGGTATAATATGACAGAGAGAAAAAAACATCTGTCTCATGGTCACTGATAATGAAATATTACTTAGCATTATATACACCATCTCTCAGATGTGCAGATATTTAACCAAGCTAGAGACACATCTCTCTTAGAATCTCCTACTTGCCATGAGCATTGCATTTGCACATTCCCACACAAGCAAATAAAACATAATCGTCATACTAACAGCACAAAACTATTATATCCTGACAGTGCCAAACAATGTCTGCCTAAGCTTTCTAGACCGCTTAAGACTAGGAATCAGCATAAAACCCTCATCACACCTACTCACATCAGCACCAGCATAAGCATGTCACCAAAAATCAAACCACTCCCAAATCTGGTAGGCATAACTAAGCTATTGGAAATGTTATGGTTATCTGTGACTTGATTGTTAGGCACAGATTCCAAGCCCACCAGACTGGACAAGGACAGGTTGACCATCAGCTATCTCCCATGAGCTAAAATAGGGGACATAACTAGGGCAATAAAACCATTTAGTACAGAAAGTATTATTACATTATTGTATTCTATGTGGGGTAAACGATCCATCATGCAAATCCCTCAAGACCATGCAAAAGTATATTAGTTTCAGTTTCAAGACACTGGTTTTGTGTGCAGTCCCCCCCCCCCCCCCAGAATGATGCTAAATACAAAAAAAATATTGTTGGTTTCAGTAATTGGCTACTTTGTTTAATATTAATATTAACTATTTAATACTGTCTATTGTTTGATAGTCAAACTTCCTTTAGAAAAGATAGTGTGGGTCTTTGGTTCAAGGGTTTCCACATTCTGGCCAAAATTCTTTTTTTTTATCAAATTTCTTTTTAATAAATATTTGTTCACAAACTATGCAGAAAAAGAAAACAAGACATATACATGTGGTACAGTTGACATTACAGAGGGCGTACCATAAGCAAATAATAATAGTTATTGCCCACTTTGCTCATTAACATTCAAATTAAGTAAAATTATCATTTGTGTTACTATGAGGATATGGTTATATTATGTTAGTCCAAGAGCTTTCATCATATAGCAGTTCTCTTGTACATTATTTTGCAGCTGCAAGCAATATTACTGGGATAACATCAACCTATATAATGATAACAATCTACTCTACAAAACCTTATTTACATATATACAAATATGTCATCTTAATTATTCTGGTTACTAATCTCAACAAAGTGATGTGTTTACAATCCTTATATAATTAGTATTTAACATACTGTTTATGATAGAATATCAATTAATGCTTTGCAGTACCTTTGATAGTAGGTCTGGTTCTTCTGACTTTTTGTATAAAGCTTCTTGGCCAATATATTTTATTTTCGCCATGCATTTGTATTCTGACCAGGTTAGTCTTGATCTGTCTATCCAGTTATTTGCTACGTAAGCTTTTAATAGGGTGCATAGTGTTATTATAATGTGTTTAGAGAAATTATTATTATTGCATTTGAATATATGCAGTATAGCTGTTTCCATGACAACGTGAATTTTGAATACCCTGATTTCTCTAAAAGGAATCTAAGTGAGAACCACAGTTTATAGACTGTTTTGCAGCTCCAAAAGATGTGGAGGATATCTGCCTATTTATTAGGACAGAAGGGGCAATAGGGTGACTTGGATGGCTTGAATTTGTTAAGGTGGACAGGTGTATGGTAGGCATTGTTGAAGATCACTGTGTGTATATTAACTTTTTATAAGGTGTCAGTTTCATAGTATTTCTAATAGCTAATTCCTGTTGATTGTTTGTTATGGTGTTATCTTTTCTTTCCCAAAACTTTGAAAAAAGAATAGTACTTTGATATTTAATATTTGCTATTAATTTATATGTATTTGATATAATTTTATTTTTACTTAAGAACAATTTTAGAACTTGTGCTAACTTGACATCTTGCTCAACTACATTGATATCTTTGTATAGTACTTGCTAGGTATAAGATTAGTTTAATTATCAGGTTATAGTTATTGCTAACTTTAAGTAGTTTCATGATATTTTCCATTGGGAGGCTTTTTAATTGGTAAAAATCCCATACTGTATCATTTTTTATTAAAGGGTATTTATCTAGATTTACCATAGTGTTTGCTAGCTTTATATCTGGGTTATGTATTGGTTGCAAAATTGTAATTGTGTCTTTTAAATTTATTGATATCAGTAGTTTCTTGAAAATTTCACAGTTGTTTTTTAAGATTGGGTGAATTTTTATTGTCTTGAGAGTTTCTTGTTTTAAGAAGAGAATCATTTTTGGATACCATTAATTTCCTATTGGGTCATGATTTGCTATCTGTATGATGTGACTTGCGTTAATAATTTTATAGTACAACTGAAAATCAGGAAGGCCTAGACCTCCTTTTTCTTTTGTGGGTATTAGCTTATTATAGCTAATTCTTGTATTTTTTGGGTACCATATGAACTTTGCCAGTCAAACTTTTATCTTGCTGAAGAAGGTAACTGGAATTTTCATGAAAATGGCATTCAGATGGTATAAAATCTTTGGCAATATGTTCACTTTTATAATTGAAGCTTTTGATAAAGTAGATAGTTTAAGTTTTTCGCACTTACTAATGTTATCAACTATATTTGACCACATTTTACCTATATTATTATTGAACATATCTGATTGTGTATGACTAAAATTTATACCTAACTACCTCAAGGTATATTGCACTTTAACATTAGTCTCTGGAAGGTAAAATTCCTTATGTCCCAGTGGGTTAATTGGATAAATAATTGACTTCTTAAGATTAATTTCATAGTTGGATACCATGGAAAACTTATCTATGGATGATAGGATTTTATTTAAATCAGTATTGGGATATTGAAAGTAAATATTGAGATCATCTGCAAAAGCTGTGTATTTTACTTGAGTTTTTGATACAGAAATAAGATGATGGTATGTTCTCTGGGTAATTTATAGTAGTAATGATTCTATATAAAAATTAAACAGGTTTGGTGAAAGTGGGCATCCCTGTCTGGTCCATTTACTATTTGTATTGGGTTAGAAGTTCTCTTAATAATATAAAGAGTTGTAGTTGCTTTATTATATAATATTTTAATCATTTTTATGTATTCATTTGGGAGTCCAAATTGATAAAGTACAAAGAGGAGGATTTTTTTATTGACTCTGTCAAAGGCTTTTTTTGCATCTACTGATAAATTCTGGCTAAAATTTTTGTTAACCCCATTATACCATGTTTTAGGCAGAGTTAATCTAATGATCTTTCAAACTTGATAAGCACCTCAAATATCAAACCAGATATCAAAGTGGTTCTACTCAATGCTGGGAGTCTTGAGAATAAACTACCTAACCTTGAGGAACTTCTTCAGTTGGAACATGTCCACTTATGCATTGTTTTTGGGGGTAAACATTTGAAATACTGGGATCCATTTCAGAAAGTCTCAAAATATGGAGAATTGACTGGCAGAAAGAAATTGATCTGAAAGTACCAATTCTTAGATAGCCATTTCTTAGAATATTCAATTTTTTCAAGGTCTAGTAATCCTAGGTATGGGAACTTCTACCCCTGAAAAATGCAAGTTTGTAGGAGAAGAGTAATGTTTCATATTTGCTATTCTCCTGCATTTTTTTGTTTTGGACCTGCACAATATACCCTCAGTATACCCTCAGTAATAAGCTGTGCAATGAAAAAGCATGTCCTTACAATAATGGATACATGGTGAGTCAAGGAGAGTCTGTTGTCTACATAGCTTCCCAGGTTTCTAACTACTGCATCAATTTTCAGGGGTGTGTTATAAATGTGATAGTTGCACAGGACTTATTGCTTGCCAGAGCATATTACTATACATTTCTTGGCATTTAGCTTTTGTCTGTAGTATTAATATCAGCTATTGGTTTGGGAAGCACCCTATTAGATGATCTTCTTGGTGTCCTCTGTGGAGTTTATGTTGGTACTAAGTTTACAGTCCTCTACAAACTTGGTCAGTCATAAACCATTAATAGTAGCTTTGACCTCCAAGAAGTAAATGCCAAGTAGGAGTGGCCCAAGGACTGGACCCTGGGGTACACCAATAGGAACAGGTATTTTGTAGGGAGTAGAGCAGTCCACCTTATTTTCCTGGGTTCTACTTGTAAGTCAGTTTGCTATCCAACAAGTGACATGAGGATTACCAATTAGCTGGGATAGTTTGTCTGTGATACCCAAGTGTGAGATGGTGCCAGAAGTCTTTACAAGGCCTTGATATGCAATGTGTACTAGTTTTTCATTCACTTTCTTGAAGAAGTCAGTCAAATTAAGTAGGTAAGATCTGCTCTTGATAAATCTGAACTGGCTTGGATCAAGAGTTTGTAGATTACCAATGTCCTTATTTATTAATTCCATAATGATCCTTTCCATAGCCTTAAAGATGAGACTGATCAGACTTGTGGATCTCTAAGTTGCAGAGACTGTGGACACCCCAACTTTGTGATTCTTTTTAATCCTTCAAACATAGATGGACAGTATAAAAGGTACCCTAAACTTTATACCAGAGCTTACAGACATTACCCTCATTGCAAAGGGTGGTAGAGCCTGAGGGTGGGTATTGACAAGGTGCACATGACCTCTGGTCTGACTTGCCTTGTGCATCCAATTATCCTATGATTCTAGGATCCTGTAACTTTATTAAAAATCATATGTTTTCTTTGATAAAATAGTGCAATTTTCTTGCTCAGCATAATGCAAGTGAATTATTTCTTCTGCATATGGAATATCATTAGTAACAAATTAAGAACATGAGTTAGAAAAATCTGCATTTGTGCCATTTTATTTAAGGTCCTGATCCTTGAAAGAAACATCAGGCAGCAAGCAACGTGTTCATTTCAATCTTTTTTCATCTGCAAAGCCGTTGATTAGGAAACAGATGTCCAGTTTCATTGATTTGCTTTTTCAGATAAACTCAAATTGTGAAGGTACCAAATACTGGAGCATTAATCTAACATTTTGCTGTAGGCAATCTAGCTACATACAGTAGATTAAGACTTCATTTGTAAAAGTGCTTTTATGTCATTCATTGAACTTGAATATTTCCATATAAACGGGTTCAAATTCTATTCTCTAAGGAAGACTGCTGCCCTTGAATTTATTTTCAAAACAAAATTATCAAGTCTTAATAATGTAATGATTCAGAGTGCAGATGCATTTTACACTGTGGGATATGTACATGAGTTGATGATGACTGTGGAGGAATAAATAAATAATAAGAAAGTTGAAACAGTGTTGAACGAACTGAGCATGTCAGAGAAAGAGGAAGTGAGTATGTGGTCAGTGCACATAACTAAACTTTTAACCATGTCAACAGATTGTTTTAAGCAGTAAAGAATACATATTACGATTTGCACTTGTTTATGTATTTTGCTGAAACTGCTAGATAACTAGAACATGTGGACAGATTAAAATGTATCAGCTAGGCTACTTAAGACTGCATTTATTCTAGTTTCTCATGAGAACATTTCACCACTGTAACATTACTAATGCTGAATTGGGAAAAGGATGTTTTAACTAACCTATTTTTAGGGCATTGACATATTTCATTTTAGATATTTAGTACTGTTCTAAAGAGTAATTACATTTACAGATCTTCATAGCAAACACTTTTTTACTGGATACTGGCAGTGGTCTGATGGATAATACTTCTTATTTTCACTTGTATTTTCTTATAAAAATACCTGGACATGTTTGTTCGGGGAGACATTACTGAGTTTGGTTCCATCTCCCACACATGTGCGGTTTCTAATAAATGCTGAAACTCTATCAAGGCTGTTTATTTATTTAATTATTTTTTAATTTCCTTAGCATGACACAGTAATAACACATTCAAATTTGAGCATTTCTCATCCTTTACTTAATTTTTCAGTATTGTAAAGTATTGCGCTATTTTTTTTAAGTTAAAAAAAAGAGTTGTATACATTTAACCTAAGTCGTATATTTGGAACACAGCTCTTATACATATTGACTGGACTACCTAATTGATAGAAGCAACAGAATGTAAACTAATGCTATACTATGGGGGCATGTAGTTATCCTGACCATCTTTTATGTGCATTATGCAGGAATCTGAAAAAGTCATTTAAGCACAGTCTGTTCATAATTATCCCCGCAAAGAGACGTGCTCCACAGGTGCTAATCATTTTCTAAAGTTATAACAATTAAAATATGAGTTTTTGAAAGCAATGTGAAAGTATCATGCAAAAGTAATGTGGAACAAAGTCAAATATACTGCAGATAATGATGGATAACACATGGATGCATGATTCTAACATTTTTTATTTATGTGAAATCTTATAGTAATTTTGCACCTATTCTTAAAGTATAATTCACTTTTGAGAGGACATTTTTGCTAGGAGTTCTCTTATAAATGACCGATGGAACAGTAGTTGCGATATTTGTCTACGAATAGTGATACTAGTCTAATTAAAGACAGTCTCAGTGAACATCTAATAATACTGCAGCATCTGTTTAGTAGCATAAACCATATGCTGAACAGATGTCTTCCACCCAGCCTTTTATTTCATAGACATAATTTTGACAGCATGTTCCACTCTGTGATGAGGATATAGTGTAGATGTATGCTAGTCTGCCAGTTGATGGAATAAAAGTGTGGAATAAGATCATATATCGTGTTAGTTAACAGCATTCTTGCGCACTCTTTTTATGTAAAAGTGCTGGAAATAGAATACCCTTTTATCCTTGTGCATGATTATATACTTCACACCTTGAGAGATTCATTGCATTCATGAAGGCTTTTCTAGTGACAAGGAAACCGATTTTTATATGAAGTATATTTTAATTCAGATGCATCCTTACAGCAGAAATAGAACTGGTGTTGATAAAGAATGGCATGTACCTTGTAGTTTTTGTGTGCTTTTCCCATTCTTAATCAATTTGAGAATTTTTTTTTCAAATTCTTAAAGCTGTACAATGGATCCTTATATTTTGGGAGATGGATGAAAATGTACAGAGAGCCATATTACTGAAGAAGTCTTTAATTAATCCAAGATTTAAGCAGTATTTAATGTGCACATTATAAAAATTGAGAAAATGGCAGTGACAATTTCATGAAAAGATCTGGCGCTTCTTTTCTCTAATATGTGTTCTACTACCCCTACTATAGTTATAATAAAATATTCTATATTTCTTATACTATCAGTATTTAGAGAAAGGCTGAAAAATGACAGCCTACCTTAAGTGTGGAAATTGTATTTTATTTCTTGTAAGATGTACTGCCTTACTCTGTTGCACGGGGTGTAAGAGCAGTGAGATCCTGATCAGAGCACAGGTGAGCCAGGTTTCAAATCCAGATGATTCTCTTTTTAGGGACAGAGGTAGCATATAAATGCCTGGTCCTCAATGTCCTGTTTGGATACAGGGCATCATTATTCTTTTAGGAAAACTTGGTTAGGCTTAGAAAGGCCCCCTGGGTCATTATTCTAGTAACAATCTAAGAGTCTATGAGACTATGAATGCAGAAGAAACACATTTCTCTCCATCTCAAACAAATTTGGTTTCATTTAATTTTGCAGAATGTGTGCATATGTGTGTATGTATTTAAAAAAAAGAAAGAAAGAAATAATTCTGCTTGCTGTCTTTAATTATCTTACTTTTTTTGTTCCCAGTGTGGTTTTGATTGGCACGGTTTGTGACGTGTGCTGTAGGTATTCTCTCAGCTGGTAGATTAATTTAAAGGTTCTGGATCTGACTTAGTTATCCCCAGATAGTCCAGGTGTCATCTTATCTGAAATCACCTGGTTATTACTCATAAGCATACTTTCTATAGCCAAAAAACATATGGAGACTTGATAGTATAATTTAATACATACCATTCTGGGGCAGCTTGAGTGAGGAAAATTCAGCACCATCTGTTTTACTATTTCTACTGTAGAGTCTTTAGTTTAAGTATATTGCACAATGTTAATTCTTTTACTTTTAAGTGCTAAAAGCATGCACCATCATTATGTGTAAGATTGCTAAAAGCTATCAAGTGTCACAACTACAGAGAGCTGCAAGACACAAGGAGGTAGTAAAGCAGTCTGTTACCTGTAGCTGTTATCTTACAATTTTCACTCCAAATGTAAAGTGACTTGAATCAGTGTGATACTTGTACATTTTCTGGAGATGTCCCATTGCCTCTAAGCATGATATGGCTGTACAAATTATTTATTACTCTCACAGTTTATTATTGGTATGACATCCTGCTCTCTTTACATTTCATTACACTTTAGAGTTAGACATCTAGTTTTCAGAATATAAATACAGTCTGAATTTACAATGTCTATTTTTTTTCCATTTTCTTATTTTCTTCTTTTAATGTTTTTACACTAAATTATTTACAAAACCACACCTTCTCCTTTATATATTTCAACAGTCATGCTTTCTAAAAAAAATACTACTGTTCAGTTGATTGGTGTAATTTTTGTCTATTTTAGATATGGATAAAAGCCTAGTTTTCAGACATATGTGTACCACACTCTAGCTTTTTGTTCAATTATCTATTTATTCCTCTTCTTTATATATTTGGATTTAACACATCGGGTTACTTTCTTTATGCAACACTAATTAGGTTTAAAGTATTTGCCACATACAATTATTTCATACTTGCTGATTTAAATTGTATACAAGTCTAAATTGAGGTCTAGCTTCAGCTGAGACATGTAAAACCTGTGTAAAACACAAAACAGAAAAAAATACTTGAATTAAGTTATATACCATGAATGCAGCTTGGAGATGCAATTGTTAATACTACTGGTTCATAGCACTTTTGTATGTTTTTTCTCAACTGCACTTTTCCTACTCACCCCACACCCAAAATGTGTGGTGTAGGTAAATTGACATTCTTCTGTGTTGCCTACTGGAGTGTGTAGCACGTGTAAGTTTGTTTGTGTCTTTCGGCTTTTCCCGGTTAGGGGTCACTACAGCGGAACTCCGGTCCGCTAATGATTGGTAGTGGATTTTTACGTACCGGGTTACCAGCCCTGATGCACAACCTTCAACGAAGGCACGCCCCCTTCACGTATGCCTCCACACAGAAGACGCGCTAGCTGAGAATTGAATGGGACAACGTCTTGCTATGAAGGGACAACGCTACCGCAGCACCACCACCGCAGTTGTGTAGCATGTGTAAGTATGTGTGTGTGCGTATTCTGTAATGGGTTGACACACCATGCCAGAAAAGTGTTATCTCCTTTTGCCACTTGAAAGCTATTAATATAATTACTAATATGTTAAGCCAGCAAATAAACAAAAAGAGTTAACTAATTCATTAATTTATTTTATTTTACAAATTAAGTATAGCATAAGATAGCAGTATAGACTCAAATGTACTTTGTTCAATGCCTGCCCAGTGTATAGTGCAAAAATTCCATACAATGGATTTGTATCCCAAAAAGACATGAACGAATCTATGAAAGGAAAGGAAGCTTTAAACTATTTGTATTTTCTGAGTTAGAGTTGAATACTGTATGCTTCATTAAATCTGATGCAGGGAAATGCTTTCTATGAATTTGGCAATCAACAAGTACATCTTTTTCTTATCATAGAAGTAAAGCACTTAGTCCACTGGGGGATAGGGCCATAGATATCCACTGAGAGTGTGGAAGCAAAAAACTCATGTAAGAACATTTTATAATCTTTCAAAACATGACATGCCTAAACAAATAGGGGCAGATTGCTTGTAGCTGTTTTCCATGAGGAATCATTGTGAGTGGAGTTTTGAGTGTGTGATAAATGTGATTTTTACTATGGACTTGGTATCTACAAGTTCATGGGGTGTGGGGTCTTGCCTCTGCCTTATGGGGTGCTGCAGAGGCGTTGACCCCTTGAAAAAACATAAAAAAAATACAATGTGCAAGTTTTTACCTTTTTGATTTTTGGGTAAAATTCATGTTGTGATTCCTTGATGTCTTGTAAATCAGTATTTCTTAGCAGAATCCATTTTAAAAGTAGCCGACTCCAAATCCAGCTCCAGACACATGACTAGTGGAGTACCTCAGGGTTCAGTCCTGGGACCGCTCTTGTTTGGCATCTACTTCTCTGAAGTACAGGCGAACACTAAGGGACTCTGGCTAACCAAGTTCACAGATGACTGTAAACTGGGAGCCATTACTGAATCCCCAAATGATGTGGATATTCTACAAAAGGGCCTTACAGAAACAGATGCTTGGTGCCAGAGCCATAGGCTCAAGCTTAATGCCAAGAAATATATACTTATCTCCTTTGTGAAAAACCATGCACCCATGAATTACCACATAGGTGGCAGTACACTAAACACCGAAAGTGGGATGAGAGACTTAGGGACACAGGTGGACAGCGGTCTCACCTTTGATAAGCACATTGCCACAACAGTCAGGAAATCCTTCTATGTGGCACACCTCATCACTAAGGGCTTTTCATCCAGAAAAAAGGAAGTCATTGTCCCACTGTACTCATCCTTCATTAGACCCATTATAGAGTACAATGCCCCGTTTGGTATGTACCTCACAAGACATCTGCAACAGCTGGAAAGGCCACAGAAATACCTCACTAAAAGAATCACAGGCCTAAAGTAGATGCACTATGCTGACAGTCTAAAAAAACTCCAGCTATACTCTATGGCATATCGTCTACTCAGGGGTGAACTCTGCTTAACATACAAGGCCATGTCAAACCCTGAGCTGTTGGACATGCTCCACTTAAATAAATCACAATCCCTCAGATCCACATGCTCCAGGGATCTAAACCTTGTCGTCACAATGAACAAAACATGATAGAGGCATAGGTTCCTGACCCACAGACTCCCCATACTCTGGAATAGACTGCCCATACATGTCAAGCAGAGCGCCTCCTTGGTCCTCTTCAAAAGGAACCTTGACAATTGGATGGGAGATAGGAAATTCACCCCGGGGATCATGTCAGTCACCCTGCTAGACAGGGGTCCAGGGAAATAAATATTGCGGGAAGAAATATCCAGGGAATTGTTATGGCTAGGCTTATATAGGCCCTAGGGACTACATCAGCTGTTACCTTTTTCTACTCGCTTTGAATAAAGGAGTATTTTTTCAATATTTTGGCTTTACCCTTTATTTGGATTTCCAGGGCAGGCAAATCTTTTTGGTTTTGCCCTACGGCCGGTAGCCTAGTGCCAACCTATGAATTTATGAACCTATAAACAAGGAGTTGAGTACTAGGTCAGAATACTGCTGAATGAGTAGCCCTTGGGCTTTCTTTTCATGGTTAAAAAGATTTCCTGCCTGGTGGGGTTGACTATGATGTTACCTCTTTTGTTGTAAAGTGATTGTAGGGTTGAGTATTTATCTTGAATAATGTGGAAATTAGTGGGATACCATATTCAGTTATGAGCATGGAGTTGATGGTTGGGATGACTTGTTGGAGCTCTATTTGTAGGTCAGAGTGGTTGGAGCTAGATCTTTAAATGATGATGTCATTGTTCTACAGTAGCAGGAAGATACAGGTAAAGGACTGAAGGAGACATATTTACAAAATTAGAGAAAAAAATCATACTGTCCTCATGTATGTAGACGTTTTTGTTTGTGAAAGGGTGTACACTTTTGTTGTGGTAGGTTTGTTGGTTGTACTTTAATGTTTCTTTCAAGAGTACAGCACACAATAATTGTACAGGCTGTGGTTACAGGAAAATAACAGGGATAAATCTGAATTATATCCTTATACAACTGCAGGGAGAACTTAGCAGTGTCCTCTTAATAAAGATTGCATCTGTGTCAACAGGTGTGTCTAGGATTGCCACCCTATGTCTAACGAAGGTACACTTGGAATCAGGGAATAAACTAAAAGATCATACACCTATTGGCACGGACAAATTTGTCATTTGGTTGTGAGTGCCTTGAAGTTTTCTTCAGCAACAGCTGCACAGACACCCACATGACATGTTTACATCTGTGGGTGTGCTTATGGGGATTCTGTAAATGTACTTCTCAATTTGTTTGGTTATTTATTTATTTATTTTGAAGGTAAAAGTAAAGGTTAAATGCATGGGTTACAGTTCTGAGGATTGTTCCATTCCTTCTTCTTTGCAAAGATCTCTGAAAACCTATAGTGTAGCCATTTCCCTTTCTACTATGGTTGCTTGCTATTAACTCCTTTTTTCATAAACATATTGAACTACTGAGTACGTTTACAGCCTTCCTCTCTGCTAACTGCAGCCTTTGGTTTCTCTGTTTTGTTGTTTTCATGAATGTAATACTGCTAGGGAGACTGGGAATAGAGTCTGTTTGTGGAAAGTTATGTGGAACATACACTGGGTGGCTATTAATAAGGTCCTAAAGATTTTTGGGGTGGCTATTTATCAGTGAGTGTAGTGACAGAAGTTAAATTTATTACTTCTAGTGGCTCACTTGGGTAGTGATCTGTGGAATATGAACTTGTTCTGATTTCAGGGGAAAGACAATATTTCCATTTGTGCCAAACAACATATCTCAGTTTGGGTAAGGCTTTAAGCTCACTTATGAACCATTTATTGTATATGTATGTGTGTGTTTCTGTCTATAAGTAGCTACTTTACTCTAGGAAAGTACTTGTCTTGCGGCTTGAGGAGCATGTTTGCTAGGGATGATGGAATGTCAGCATGATCTGTGTTTTGGAGGAATTGGTTACTTTTTGTATGCTATAATTCCTGTTTTAGGGTCATAATGTTCTTTACTGTTTTGGAGCTGAAGGTGGTAAGTTTTGGATAGGCACTTTTTATGTATACATATCATGTGAAATAAAGGGGATAATGATCACTCAGTAAAGGGGCTAATGCAATGATACATTTTATCTTTTGTACAAAGATGTATGCTATGATATTTGATATGAAGTGATCAGAAGGGAGTGCATTCTTGATTTAAGTTGGGTCAGGTGGGCTCTTAAGTTGAGTATGGCCAAGGACAGTGAGGTAGTTATTAACTTCAGAGTTGGTGGACTTGAGAACTTATGACTGAGGTCACCAAGGATGATGATGTCTTTATGATTACTGATGTGTGGAAAGAGTTTATTAAATTGGAGTTTGAATTTTGTGACCTTTGTGGAGGGAGGAGAGGTAGATTAAGAGAAGGAGGCAGTTTGGTATGCTTGTTGATGTACACCTGTATAGGTTCATAGGTGCATACTAGGCTAATGACCACTGGGGCTTTTTTAAGTCTTGCTATGCAACCCAAATCTCTGATAAGTTCTAGTAACCTTAATAAATGTAAGCAGGGGCTTGAGTGATGAAACATTTACAGGTAACCCGTGTCCATTATTGATATATGTGCCAAGCCAGGGGAGAAATTCCATTTCCCTATCCAGAAGAAAAGTTAACTTGTACTTAAATTGGGTTAGGGAGAAACTCTGCTGCACGTGGATGGGGATCCTGTTCCAGAGAAGCAGTATGCCATGGGACACACACCTATCTCTGCAGCAGGTGCTATGTATATCAAGGGCAAGGTTTACATTGGTAGGATGGGTAATTCTGATGCTGTTTTTTTTTTTGGGGGGGGCAAAGATGACTTGATCTCCCCCTCAGCAGCCTGTAGAGAAAGAACAGGGATAGGGCTTTAGGCAGTCTGCACAGTACATGTTATTTACACTCTTTATTCTTTTAGTGAGGAATCTGTTTGGACATTCCATTTGTTGGATGTGCCTAGTTAGTTGCATACCAAAGGTGGAATGAACTCTTTCATAGTGCTGGATGCAGTGGAACACTGACCTACTTAGACCAAGATGCCATATCTTTGTTTGTAAGTTGTGCAACATAGAATGCTTCACTCACTTCTGTAGACATGTGATAGTCAAAGTGTAGATACCTGTCTTCATGTATCCCCACCTACTACCGGGCCAACATGCTAGTTTCCTAGGGTGGCTGACTTCCCAAAGGACACCATTATACACCTCTTGCCATTTTGTTTTAGTCCATGCCTCTGACACTTTGTCAGCCTTTCTTGGAAAACATTAGTGTCAATAGAAGATTCTATAAGTGCATCTAATTTGCAATGATCATTAAATTTGCCTAACAGAGGCCCTAGACATGGCCTTGACTTCAAAGAAGTAGATATCAAACATCCCAGGACCAAACCCCGAGGGACTCCGCTAGTCCCAATTTAGAGTGTGGTCATTGCTGAATGTGTTCTGAGTTAGGAGACAGGATTTGAGGTTTTGTTTTAATGTATCGTGGTTCCTCATCTTGAAGTCAGAAAACCACTATAAAGGCAGCTATCCTGCAGCACTAGCACTCCAGGTGCTTAATAAGACAAGAGTAACGGCACATAAGCTTTTGCAGTTCAAATCATAAAGCCATCAAAAGAAACATACAGTTGGTGGTTTTATATCTGTTAGACTTAAAACAGTAACACCGGTTTTTACAACTTATGAAATATATTATATAGTCAAATAAATTATAATCCATCTGAAAAAAAAACTCAACAGTTATTCAGCAACTAGAAACTCCTAAGCTCATAACTGTTGAGCTACATAAACAGGAGATAACAAAAGATACACAAGGAAGACACCATCAGAAATTAATTAGTAACAGAATAATCACACATTAGTAAAATGCTTGCTACAACATCCAGAGTTATAAACATACCCACATGAATTTCAAAGCAACTGAGAATTACTTATCTTCTTATAATGACGATGAATACTTGGAAGCCATTCATTTCCTATCGGAATTTTTCATTCTCACTCATTTCCCGGTCACAAACTGTGAAAGTACCACCCTTTCTCCTGTTTAGCTCTCACATTGCTTCAAATGGTAGCTTTCTTATCCTGTATGACTTAAGCAGAACAGCAGAGAATCTACAGTTTTCCTTGCTGGACATAGCCTTTAGTTTTATATCCTGAGATACTCTAGCACATCAATGCAGCAATGTAAGCAGCAAAAGTGAAATGATTTCTACGCTGTAAAAAACATTTATTTGAAAAACAGGGATAAGTTATAGTGCAACACGACCTAATCAAGTTAGCAAGCACTCTCATTTTTAGTTAGTGCAATAGTGTTATTTTATTTCTAACTTGAAGGTACCAGTCATTTGACTTACTAGCTGTTTGAAGTGACAACGTACAGTTGCTCCTGATGAAGAAACATACACATTTTGTGTAACTTGCAAGAGTGTGGGGAAGGAAGGGTCTGGGATTCTTCTCAAATACTTTGACCATTCAGTAAATCCAGACTGTTTTTCTACCTTTTTTGTATTAAAGCAAATGTACAGTAAATAGAACAAGAAGGCTTTTACAGTTTTAAAATAGGGAGCAGTCAAAGTAATTCAATTACAACTACTGCTGCTTTCATATCTTACTTAACTTACAAAGCCAGTGACTGTCAGCACTGTAATGATTAAATTAAAGGGAAAAAAAATCAGAAATCTAGGGTGCATCATAATGTAAGGACCAAAGCCCCATTATGGAATTAAGATAGAAGGATTAAAAAACAAAATTACATCAGTATTCTCCATGGCTGAAATTTTAGGGTATAAGGAACAGAAATATAACAAAAAAATTGAGCATGATCCTAATGCATTAATATTGTATAGACTACAAAATAAACACTGAAAAGACCCCCAAAAATTTGGCAAGCCATCAACTCCCTCTTAAAACCTAGAAAAACAACCACTCCCTCTCCTACCTCCTCCAATAACTACAGTGACATAGCCTCCCAATTTAGACATCACTCCATCCAGTCACTATCTAAAAACTACCCACAAATAGCTCCTCACTCACCCCATCAAAAAAACCCCAAAAATGTACACTCCTTTACTCTCTCACCCATTCCCACTTCCACCATTAAAAAACTCCTACTAAAACTTAACCCTACTACCCTCGCAGCTGATAATATACCTGCTAACTTCCTAAGAATAGCTGCCAAATCCTTATCCTACCCTATTTCTATTCTTATCAACCAGTCTATTCAGGAAGCCTATGTTCCTCAGCTCTGGAAAGTTTCTCATATCATTCCCCTCCACAAAGGTGGAAACTCCTATGACTTAGATTCATAGATTCTTACTAAGCTAACTGCCCTTGCGAGCCATTTTTTAAGCTTAGCCGATTATCCCTTGTGAGACTCAAACCCTGCACCTTGTGTTTGTAAGGCAAACACCTTAACCATTAGGCCACCCTCCCAACCCAATGTTAACAGTACTCCATCCCATCTGTATGATGTCAAGCTGGTACCAGTAACATATGCAGTACAATCAGGCTCATAGTTCATAGGTTAGTACTAGGTTAACTGCCCTTGCAAGCCATTTTAAGCCTAGCTAATTATCCCTTGCGAGACTCAAACCCAGCACCTTGTGTTTGTAAGGCAAACACCTTAACCATTAGGCCATCCTCGCAACCCCTGTGATTTCTTCTCTAACTATCGCCCCATCGCCATAATGTCTCCTCTTTCTAAACTTCTTGAGAAATGTATTCACACACAAGTCATGCAGCTTCTTACTACTAATAACCTTCTCTCCCTTACACACCATGGCTTTCACCCTCACCCTAGTACAACCACTGCTCTCCTCTCTTTTACACATCAGGTCAACCAGCACAGAAATGAAAATAACTTTATTTCCACCATATTTCTAGACCTATCAAAAGCATTTGATATGGTCTCGCACCAAATGCTACTAAATTCACTAGTTGCCCTATCCTTTGCTCCTACTACTATAGACTGGTTCAGAAACTACCTATCCAACAGACAACAGTCCGTTCTATGGCAAGTAGTTCTGTCTCCCCAACTTCTGACAGCCATAGGCATTCCACAGGGTTCAATCTTGGGTCCACTTCTTTTCTCTATCTTTACAGTCTTGCTACTGATACTCAGCAAGCCTCACTCATGCAGTATGCAGATGACTCAAAACTTATCTGTGCAGCCCTATGCCTTATCACCTTATAAAAGCTTACCCAAGAATCCTTTAGCTCCACAGAAAGATGAATGACGAACATCCAGCTTATTCTCAACCCAAATAAGACCAAATTACTTCTGTTCCCTCCTAATAAATCCAAACCCATCCTCCTCTCTTTCTCCATCAACTCTAATAATGGCATTGTTATCTTTGCAACTAGCCATACTAATCTCCTTGGAGTACAAATAGATAACCTTTACTTTGATGTCCATATAGCCCAAACCATTAAAAAGGTACACAAAAAATGGGAACTCTCTATAGACATAAAAATTCCTCACAGACAAGGCAAGAATCACCATCACCCAAACCCACCTTCTGTCCACTCTTATGTATGCTGCACCTATCCTAACCCAACCCAGAAAAACAGATCTTATCAGAGTCATAGTATAATAAAATTGCTAGGTTTGCTAACAACTCTCCCTATAGAACTCATCATTGTCAGGCTCTAAGGGACTTGCAATGGCTAGAACTTCCGCAGCTACTTAGCTATCAACAACTTGTCACAGCCTTCAGCATCCTCACTTACCCTGACAAAACTCCTGCCCTAAATCCCCTACTATCTCACTATTATACCACTCGCCCTCTTCGGTCTGCTAACAAGTCTCTCCTTAGTATTACTAGAGCAAATAACACAGCAGGAAAAGCACTATTTTCTCACACCACAGCAAAAGCCTGGAATAGTCTCCCTACTTCTATTACGTATGCCTCGTCTACCCAGAATTTCAAAAACTTACTCAGACTTCATCTTACTAAAAACTGGATATGTCCATGCATCACATAAATACCCCTATCTTCCTCCTCTCCCCTTTACCTAATTTTCAGGATTACATACTTTTAATAGCTGTAGCCTGTGAATTTGAGGAACAAATAACACTGGATATTGTAAATATACTTGTCAGTACTACTTTATTTTTAATGTGTCACTGATTTATGTTTTCTTGTTTGTCCTTCATCTTGTTAATTATTATTAAATAAATTGTGGAGCTTTTCTCCCTGGACCTCCCCTGTAAATGGACCTCTGTCCAGTCGGACTATCCCGGTTAGCAAATGTAAAATAAATAATCTTTCTTCAATTTGAATGTAGAATTTTCTTTTAAGATAAAAAAATCATATTTAAGAGGAAGAAATGAGAAAAGGGTTACTTGAGTGCTGTAATGTTATGTGTATGCCTGGGAACACTACATAATCTCGAAAGTTTGAATACCGAATTTCAAACTTTCGAGACCATATAGCCAAAACCCCAAACTACCGAAAGACCAAAATGCGAATTTCAAAATCCCGATTGTCGGGAGTTTGAAATTCTCACTTCTGGTGTTGCGGTATGGTGGAAGGACAGGTAAGTATTTCTATTTAACTGTGTTGGTGAGGTTTAGTGTGTGTTGTGAGTGTGATGTGTGTGAGTGAGAGGGGGATGTAGGCATGTGGTGGTGTATTCATGTGTTTGTCTGGGTAGTGCGACCTTGGAGTTAGAATATTTAAGCAAGGGGGTGTGGGGGATGTAGCCCCCCACATGGGGGGTGCGGGGGGCTTGCCCACCTGCTTGTCTGTAGGTTAGGTTTGTGTGTTTGTGTTTTGGGGGAAGGTGTATGTATGTGTCTGTGTGTGTTGTATGTTGTGTGCAGTTTTCAGCAGTTTAAATTTCGCGGTTTTGCTTTTTGGTATTGTAGTGTTTCGGGTGTTTGGTCTCGGGATTTTGGAATTTGGCAGAGTGAGTGTTTGGTATTTAGTAGTGGTTCCATATGCCTATATGTGTGTATGTATGAATGTGTGTGTGCGTGTGTGCGTGTGTGTATCTGTTTATCTATATCTATCTATAGCTATAACTATATATATATATATATATATATATATATATATATATATATAACTATAGGAATAGAAGATAGTTGTTTCAGTGACAGTTGAGTGAGACTACTGTAATGCCAGGGATAGGTAACATGACTTTTCCCTGGTATACTGCAATCTCATAAAAATCAAAGGACATAACATCAACCTCATATAATTGAGACATGAAGCAATGTATCCACTGCAAATAGCAAACTCCCCTGTGCCACAACATACCCTACTGATTATATACAACAATACAGTTGAGAAGAAGAGAAAAAATGGCAGTCCCTGTTACCTGCTGTACAATGATTTGGAGCAGTGTGCTCAAGGGGGTGGGAGATGGGGGAGGACCATCTCAGTTGCTAATCCTAACCCAAATGATGCCCCTAACCCTAACCCTTCACCTTACCATAAAAAACCTTCCCATAACAGTGCAACTACACACGACCCACTTGGACACACAATCACTCTCAAACACACTCTAAATACACTAAATCTGACTCCTGACCCTAATCCTAAAATGCTCACACTACCAGACAAATATACAACACCTATCACTGACCATAGCCCTAGCTGTCAGACATATACACAAACACACTCACCCTCTCCAAACCCTACTCTCCTGTCTCAACAAAATGCACTCACAACGTTTTGACTGTTTGGCTATCCATGTATTTAATATAAAACACTCATTGACCAAATGGACATTTGATGAAATGCAGGGAGTGTGTGTGTGTGTGTGTGTGTGTGTGTGTGTGTGTGTGTGTGTGTGTGTGTGTGTGTGTGTGTGTGTGTGTGTGTGTGTGTGTGTGTGTGTGTGTGTGTGTGTGTGTGTGTGTGTGTGTGTGTGTGTGTGTGTGTGCGCGCACACACGTATTGATATATCAGCTACTAATAACATGCTTTCTTTCTCATTTAATGCCAGTCCCTTTACCCTGATGAATGTTAATCAGGTTAATCATGGATAAAGGCATTATAATCAATAGCTAGTAGGAGAATGATCTGGGGAAAAAAGGAAGGATTATGTTTTCCAATACTGAACTAACTACTTTTAATGCACAAATTAGCAATAGTAAAGTATTACACAGAAGTCCCTAGCCAGTAAGAACCAGATAGTTGCATTTTGTAGGCATTTTTCTTTTGATCAAAACTAAGAAAAAACAGATGCTGAAAATACAATCCAGCACCACTTCAAGAAAGAGCTGCATAACAAGTGACTTTACAATTCATGAAAGTTGCAGTAAGTCTTTTTGTGTAGGCTTGCTCATAAACAAGAGCAATACATTATTTCTGTAGAGTGTTTGGCTTCTGCTAGTGATATGTTTCAAGAAGGCCGTAGGTGTAGAGTGTTTGGCTTCTGTTAGTGATATGTTTCAAGAAGGCCGATGATGACCTTTGGTAAGCACTGCAGAAACATTTTCAAGATACAGCCCACAAAACATTGTGGGTGTTTTTACATGATTGCTTTCCATTAGGGCATAACAGTTTTCCTTTTGGACATAGCAATAATTTGTTGCAATAACTAGCATTATTGATTTCCATTAAACCATAGTATTAGCCTTGCTGTTTGCTTCATCTCTGTTTCATGGTTTTAGTTTCCGTTCATTATTATTTAAAATTTATTATTTCTCTTACACTCCAGGTGAATATTTTACTTAAAAATGCTATTTGCTGCAGCTTTGTTGTTGGATAACATTTGTGCTTCATCATCTTCCGTACATTATATAATTGTGACTCATTCCATTCCCCAACTGTAAATTTTTTGTTTGTTCCTCATGAGCACCTTCCCCAAACAAAATAACCACACAAAATTTTCATGTGACCAAGAAGTTGATTTGACAGACCAAATCAAATATGTCGTCAACTGTAATCAAATTTCACAGGAAAATGTAAATAAAACACAAAGAATAAATCACAAAGTGTGTAACCGCATTGTTTAAAATACTGCTTACCCTTGAGAATCATGTTACAACTTCTCTCACACCAAACAGCATATTGAGAGACGCATTAAGACAACTTCCTCATGCAAAAACATAGCAAAAATCCCCAGAAGCAGTGTCCTAAACTGCTCATATCTAGAATAGCTCCTCCTACTGAAAAGGGAAAATGAGTGAGCCATATTTATACTTAAAAACTCCATCCTATCCATACAAGTGCAATAACTTATCACAGAAAGTGGGCTGGAGGGTGTATACAACTACCCCAACCAAAGAGACTGAAACATTATTCTCATGACCATACCTCTCAGCTGTTATGATTTCTGCATAGCACTATGATTTTGGCCTCACATGTAACTTTGCTTCTCTTAGATTTACCAATGCTCCTCATAAAGTCAGAATTATTTATTCAGATATATCTTATCATAGAATCACAGGAAGTTACTAGGCCAATGGCCCCAATGTCTTAATAAGCCTAGCCAAGTTCAACCCATGTGCCATGGTTTTGTTTTTCAAGCAGACACTAAAATCAGCAACTATTGCCCCTGTCCAAGAGCGACACAGGTGGAACACCTGTGGTGAATTTCCAGTTACCCATCCAATCATCCAAATTACACTTGATTAGGGTCAATGAGGGGTTTTGTTTAATATAAATGGGAAGCTTGTTCTAAAAGTGGGGCAATGTTTGTTAGACACATCTGTCTCTCCAGCATGTTCTGTTGATGCCCTTTGAACGAGTGACCCAGGTAACATTCGACTTGCAAATGTGCAGCATTTCCATTAAAGCTGGGTCAGAGTTTGCTCTTTATGCAAGGCATAGGTCAACTCTGAACAGTCTGTATGACACAGAGTAAAGTGACAAAGATTTCAATCTGTCTGCATAAGACAGATCTTGAAGACCCTGGATTTTCTTTGTAAGGAACCTTTGTGGTCTCTCCAATTGCTACAGGTGTTTGGAAAGGAACATACAAAAGGGGATCATTGTACTCTATTACTGGCCTGATGAGGGAAGAGTACAGAGAGGTTATAACCTTTTTTTCCTGGAGGCAATGCCTTACTTATGAGATGGGCAATATAAAATACCCTTCTTACCACTGTGGTGACATGGTGATTGAAGTTAAGGTTGCTGTCAACCTCTGTGCCAGATATCTCACCACTGACTGTGTGCTTATGGTATTGGTATTGATGTGGTAGTTTGCAGGAACATCACCCTTGCCGAAGGGGATGATGATGCATTTTTTGCATTAAGTTTAAGACCATGACTTTGGCACCAGTCACTAGTCTGCGCAAGACCTTCTTGCAGGATGTTGACATTGCTAGGTGTTTCAGTGATTGCTCCCAGCTTGTAGTCAACCTCAAAGTTTGTCAACCACAGTCCTTTAGTTTTAGCCTGTACTTTGGAGAAGTAGATTCTGAACAGTAGGATCCCCAGAACCGATCCCTGTGCAATATCACTGGTTATACATCTTCTAGATGAGGTGGAGTCCCCTATTTTGATTGTATGAGTTCTATCAGTAAGCCAGTTTGCAACCTATCTAATAGTATTTATTTATTGACATTTTATTGACATTTGTGCACCGGGAAAGTTCACTGGGTTAGAAGCCCATTTTCAGTGGAGGCCCGGAGAGAAAAGCTCCACAGTTAGACAAACATAGCAAAAAAATAGTTATACAATTATAATAAAAAGCACTAGTACAAAAAGTAAAGTACAGAGTTGAAAACAGAGGCCTATGGAATGTTCAGTTATACACTTTCAGTAACAAAAAGTAATAGACTTTGGTAAAGTATACATACTTTTAAACCATATGATAGCAGTCAATGAACTTAGTATAATGATATAAATCATTGGTGGGAGACAAACAAAATTAATGTGTGGAAGATGGATATCAGAGAGGGTTGGAAGCAGATTCTTGGTATATTTGTTTTGGGGTTAAGGGGGCTTACATTGTGTTTCACATATACAACTTGGATTTTTTAAAAAATGGGTTTTTAGTGCAGCTTTAAAGGCCATTAGGGAGTCCAGTTGAGAAATGGAGTAAGGGAGGCTGTTCCATAGTTTGGCTATGTTGTATGAATAGAGGCATTTTCCTGGTCTTTTATTGGGTTTAGCTACATTTAGAAGGGTTCTTTCTGAGAAGTGGAGGATTCGAATTGGGGTATATGTGTGTAAGATAGATTGACGAGCGGGACAGCTGTTGGGTTGGAAAATTAGTTTATGGGCAGTTAGTTGAGTAAAGTGGAGATACTGATGAAAATCTAACCAGGACAGTGGTGTGAGTATTAGTATTTTGCTGGTCATTCATTGTTTATTCTATCTAATGGGTCTATAGTTCCCAGGGTCTGTGGATGCATTTCCTTTCTGCAAAGGGATGACGGAAGGTGTTTTCTATTTTGCTGGGATGAAGCTAGTGCTTTGCCTGTGACTGAAAAGTTTGACCAATGGTGACATTAATTCCTGTTTTAACCCATGTAGAACACAGTCCAGGATGTTGTCTGGTCACATAGAGGCTGTGTTTTTGGTCTTGCAGAGGGCATTTAAGACCTGCTCCTTGGAGATACTAGGTGGGAGATAGGTGTTAGGGATGCTTTGGGGTATATGTGGTGGAGACAGGGGAGTGAAGTTTTCACTGAAACTGTCAGCCAGCAGGTTTGCTATATCCGCAGGTTCTATATATGCAGTACCATTAACTATGAGTTCAGTGCAAATCTGCATCTTACCTTTGAGGTTACGGTTGTAACTAAAGAACACCTTGTGGTTATCCTTAGAGAAGCAAATTTGGATGCTTAGTTAGCTTTGGAGGACTTCACTAGGAGTATTATTTGCTTGTTTAAGTTGAGGAGGGAGTATTTCCAGTTTTGAGACCATTCCTTCCTACTCTTAGCAGTTTATTTTTGCTATTGTATAGCCTATTAAGAGCAGTCGTCCACCAGGTAGGTTTGTTTATCCTTGCAGATCCTGCTTTGGATTTTTCAGGTATGGCAGATTCAATACAATTGCACAGATGCTTGTGTGACACCCATGCACTGGCCCAGTAACAAGGAGCCTCAATCCTCACCACTAGCACCAGTGAGGGATGTGCACATTGGGAGGATGACAAGTACACACACACAGTAAAGTACAATTTCCTTTAAGAACACACAGAGATCACAATCAGTCTGGGGCTGGTTTCTCCCTCTCTCTCCAGATCCCTAGTAAGACTCCCAAATGGCACAGCTATAGTGTTCAGATCTCAGCTGAGTGGTCAAGCCAAAAACCTCCACCACCATTTCTGTCCAACCAGTGCTTTGTGTCCCTGCCCAAGTAGCTGACACACACACACACACACACACACACTCACACACACACTCACACACTTTGAGATTTTATTTATATAGAAGCACACAGACACTCCTGGGGAAGGCTGGCACAGGTTCACTAGCTATGCCCCCTTCTGCCCAGATTATTAGGTAATACCAGCTGCCACCAACCACTCTTATCAACTACTATAAGGTCCTTACTAAAGGGTAATCAATTCTACTGTGTAATGTTACTGTTATCCAAATGGTAAGTGTGACCAAAACTTTTAAAGCTATTTAGAAATGACCTATACATGTCACCAAATACATATGCAAGTATCTAAGAGCTTAAATATCTCTAAACAAACCAGCCACAATTAAAAGGTTTAAATATATTTAATAATAAATAATAAAATCAAAGACAATACTCAATAACTCAACACAGTGACAACAGGGTTCAGAATCACAGGAAATATGTCAAAACAACATTACAGGACAGTCTCAAATAAATACAGAAAACATCTAAACTAATCTTTGCTGAATTCCTATCTATATATAAGATAGACTGTGCCCTAAATGACTTACTTACAGAGCAAGACAAGTGCTGAGGAAAGGATGTTGTCAGATGCAAAGATAAATTCAAAATATACCGACTCACTCTCTGAGATAGTTCTTAAATTACTATCAAACATTACTGCAGGGTTATCTCAGATTACATCATTCTTTGTCACCTCTGCCTTCAGTTCCCAGGCTAACAGAAACTTAAAATGTAGCCCCTCTCTGTTAAAATACTTTATCTCTGAAGTTTGCCTGGAAATCGAAGTTGTAAAACAGTTAAAACACTTTTGCCTTTGAAACATGTAAGTATTTTTGTTTTCAGACAATAGAAAAATCTCCTAGCTTTAGACATCTTGTCTTTTTGCATTAACTAACTTTATAGCACAGTTGTAAATAATTTCAACTTATTTTCTTAGAGTTTTGCAAGTTAACTCTGCATGTTCCACCCTTTACCATCAAAACATATATTTGCATAGGCATATAACTTATACACATTTCTGCCCTTTTCCAGCAGGATGCAATGTGGCTACATTCTTGAAGCTCAGTACAGAATGTACAGTTCAACACACACATCTGCACCAGTAGTTTAATACACACATAACATATAGTTTTCTTATATTTGTAAGGCAAGCATACATATCATATTACTATTCACAAATGACAAATGACATACCCCGGGATTCATGAACCTTGCGCCAGGCGCCAGCATAGCGTCGGCGTTATAAAGCCAAATATGGCCACTGAGCGATTCAGGTATGAAGCAATCCCACGTGTACTACCGGCGTGCGCCGGACCTGCGCCGCCCCCGGCGTAGGTATGCTAATCACACTGTGTGCGGCATTGCACCATGCAAATGAAGGCAAATAGCGATTCACGAAGTGGGGCATGCGTAAGTGAGCACGGCAATGTAAACCGAAAAAAACAGTTTACATTTACCCAAACATGACCAAGGAGTAACGGAAGGCTGTCAACGTCAGGTATCATACAGGTGCAATATGCCAAAGGCGAAAGGCACCGAGAATGTCCAAAGAAAACATGCACAAACTGTAAATAATGACAAAAATGTCATGTACGTAGAAACCACAGCAGAACCCCCGGATATGTGTACAGAAGGTGCAAAGCAATGAAATAATATGACAATGTCCTAAAAGAGCTGTATAATACACATCAGCTGTACAGCCACCACACACCATAGTATGTATGGAAAGCCCAACCCCAGCGCAAGGGTTGTCAAGGAGTGGTGGGACTGTTCGGCACCGTAACCATGTATTAGCAGTCAATGCCATGCAAATGAGGCAGATAATAGTGAATCGCAAAGCTGGCGCCGTGTAAGGATGGAGCAAACGGCGAGCGGTACTACACCGAGGAGTGGCCTACACGAGATACATGTCAATCGCAGAGGGGTGTGCCACTGTAGGAGGAAGCATATTGGAGGCCAGCAAACCTGAGCTGTACAATGCACATCACAGCAGCAGGACCGGCGTGTGAGGAAATAGATGCGCTGAGAGTACATAATGCGCAGACAGATGCATGTGCACGAGGATGACTATGTTCCCCAACACAGTCATGTGACGGCCTCCCCGTCAACAGCCACGGATATAGGAAGGTAATGCGGAGAATATGAGGAAATGCGGAAGCAGTGTAATTGGAGCCGTAATGAGCAATCAACACCAATCAATCCAGGAAGGGCAAACGGCGGCAGCTGACAACTCTGTATGCAGACTCCTGCATAACGGGAAAGGGGAGGCATATGAATGCAAAGATAGTAGGGTATGTAGTAGAAATGCAAAGAACAAAGAACCGAAATAGCACAGCCAAGTACAGAGGTAGCATAACTGCGGCTGCAGATAAAATGCATCATATGCCATGTGCCTGCAGGATGCAGTAATGTAAGATGCAAAGCTAAGCCAATGCAGGCAACTGTAATGTAACACTAAAGGCAATACCGTTGCAGTTGCAACCGTAAAACACCGAAAATAATCCATGGATATGGCTGCACAGACACACCAAATGACATCACCGGGTATACAGCACAACAGTATAAAGTGTGAATGCACACAACACACAGCGCGATTTCCCAAACGCCGCACCGTAGGGTGTAAACACACGGGGAACTTTTAATATGTATATGGTGGGTGCCGCCGTGGCAGTGATGCATAGGTATGTGGCAGAGACAGACGGAGTTGTGGAGGACGGTGCCGACAACTACCGTAGGCCTAACAGGAGAAGGAGAGTGTTCAGACCAAGGGTGACCTACCAGGGGCTGCAAGACCTGGAGATAGTAGAGCGCTACAGGGTGGACAGGGACACGTTACAGCAAATAGTGGAGCTGTGCCGGCCACGCCTGAGAACAAGAGACAACAGAGGTTTGGGGGGAAAATTTTTTATTTATTTATTTTGCTGGTTTTTTTTCCATTCATTGTTTATTCTATCTAATGGGTCTATAGTTCCCAGGGTCTGTGGATGCATTTTTTTTCAAAGGGATGACGGAAGGTGTTTTCTATTTTGCTGGGATGAAGCTAGTGCTTTCCCTGTGACTGAAAAGTTTGACCAATGGTGACATTAATTCCTGTTTTAACCCATGTAGAACACAGTCCAGGATGTTGTCTGGTCACATAGAGGCTGTTTTTTTGGTCTTGCAGACATTTAAGACCTGCTCCTTAAAACTAGGGGGGTAGGGAATGCTTTTTATTAACGGGGGAGTGAATTTTTCACTGAAACTGTCCCAGCGGGTTTTTCTATATTTTTCTATATATGCAGTACCTTTAACTATGAGTTCAGTGAAAATCTGCATTTATTTGAGGTTTTTTAACAAAAGAACACCTTGTGGTTACCCTTTAAAGAAGCAAATTTGGATGCTTAGTTAGCTTTGGAGGACTTCACTAGGAGTATTATTTGCTTGTTTAAGTTGGGGGGTATTTCCAGTTTTGAGACCATTCCTTCCTACTCTTAGCAGTTTATTTTGCTATTGTATAGCCTATTAAGAGCAGTCCCACCAGGTAGGTTTGTTTATCCTTGCAGATCCTGCTTTGGTTTTTTCAGGTATGGCAGATTAATAAATTCAGATGCTTGTGGACACCCATGCACTGGCCCAGTAACAAAGCCTCAATCCTCACCACTAGCACCAGTGAGGGATGTGCACATTGGGAGGATGACAAAAAAATAAAACAATTTTTTAAGAACACACAGAATCACAATCAGTCTGGGGCGGGTTTTCTCCCTCTCTCCAGACCCCTAGTAAGACTCCCAAATGGCACAGCTATAGTGTTCAGATCTCAGCTGAGTGGTCAAAAAACCTCCACCACCATTTCTGTCCAACCAGTGCTTTGTGTCCCTCCCCAAGTAGCTGACACACACACACACACACAAAATCACACCCCTCACACACTTTGAGATTTTATTTATATGGGCACACAGACACTCCTGGGAAGGCGGGCCGGTTCACTAGCTATGTTCCCCAGATTATTAGGTAATACCATTGCCACCAACCACTCTTATCAACTACTAAAGGTCCTTACAAAAGGGTAATCAATTCTACTGTGTAATGTTACTGTTATCCAAATGGTAAGTGAAAAATTTAAAGCTATTTAGAAATGACCTATACATGTCACCAAATACATATGCAAGTATCTAAGAGTTTAAATTTTTAAACCCACCCAAATTAAAAGGGTTTTAAAATATATTTAATAATAAAAAAAAAATCAAAGACAATACTAAATAACTCAACACAGTGACAACAGGGTTCAGAATCAAGGAAATATGTCAAAACAACATTACAGGACAGTCTCAAATAAATACAGAAAACATCTAAACTAATCTTTGCTGAATTCCTATCTATATATAAAAAATTCCCTAAATGACTTCTTACAGAGCAAGACAAGTGCTGAGGAAAGGATGTTGTCAGATGCAAAGATAAATTCAAAAAAAGACTCACTCTCTGAGATAGTTCTTAAATTACTATCAAACATTACTGCAGGGTTATCTCAGATTACATCATTTTTTGTCCCCTTTGCCTTCAGTTCCCAGGCTAACAGAAACTTAAAATGTCCCCCTCTGTTAAAATACTTTATCTCTGAAGTTTGCCTAAATCAATTTTAAAACAGTTAAAACACTTTTGCCTTTGAAACATGTAAGTTTTTTTGTTTTCAGACAATAGAAAAATCTCCTATTTTAGACATCTTGTTTTTTTGCATTAACTAACTTTATAGCACAGTTGTAAATAATTTCAACTTATTTTCTTAGAGTTTTGGTTAACTCTGCATGTTCCATTTACCATCAAAACATATATTTGCAAAATATAACTTAAAAATTTCTCCTTTTCCAGCAGGATGCAATGGGGTTTAAATTTTTGAAGCTCAGTACAGAATGTACAGTTCAACACACACATCTGCACCAGTAGTTTAATACACATAACATATAGTTTTCTTATATTTGTAAGGCAAGCATACATATCATATTACTATTCACAAATGACAAATGACATACCCCGGGATTCATGAACCTTCCCGGCCGCCAGCATGGGCCCCTTAAAAAAATAGGGCCCCTTAGCGATTCAGGTATGAAGCAACCCCACGGTCCCGGCCGCCGGCCCCGCGCCCCCCCGTAGGTATGCTAACCCCTTGGGCATTGCACCATGCAAATGAAGGCAAATAGCGATAAGGGGGCATGCGTGGAAGCGGCAATGAAAACCCAAAAAAACGGTTTACATTTACCCAAACATGACCAAGGAGTAACGGAAGGCTGTAAAAGTCAGGTATCATAAGGTGCAATATGCCAATGGGAAAGGCACCGAGAATGTCAAAAGAAAACATCCAAAAAATGTAAATAATGACATAAATGTCTAGGGAGAAACCACAGCAGAACCCCGGATATGTGACAGAAGGTGCAAAGCAATGAAATAATATGACAATGTCCTAAAAGAGCTGTATAATACACATCAGCTGACAGCCACCACACACCATAGTATGTATGGAAAGCCCAACCCCAGCGCAAGGGTTGTCAAGGAGTGGTGGGTTGTTGCCGTAACCATGTATTAGCAGTCAATGCCATGCAAATGAGGCAGATAATAGTGAATCGAAAAAGCGGGCCCGGTAAGGATGGAGAAAACGGCAGCGGTACTACACCGAGGAGTGGCCTACACGAGATACATGTCAATCGCAGAGGGTGTGCCACTGTAGGGGGAAAGGGATATTGGAGGCCAGCAAACCTGGGCTGTACAATGCAATCACAGCAGCAGGAGGGGTTTTAGGAAATAGATGCTGAGAGTACAAATGCCCCACAGATGCATGTCCCGAGGATGACTATTTTCCCCCAAACCAGTGGACGGCCTCCCGTCAACAACCAATATAGGAAGGTAATGCGGAGAATTTGAGGAAATGCGGAAGCTGTGAAATTTGGAGCCGTAATGAGCAATCAACACCAATCAATCCAGGAAGGGCAAACGGGGCTGATAACTCTGCATGCAGACTCCTGCATAAGGGGAAAAGGGGGAGGCATATGAATGCAAAGATAGTGGGGGATGTAGTAGAAATGCAAAAAACAAAGAACCGAAATAGCCAAAGTACAGAGGTAGCATAACTGCGGCTGCAGATAAAATGCATCATTTTGCCAGGGCAGGATGCAGTAATGTAAGATGCAAAGCTAAGCCAATGCAGGCAACTGTAATGTAACACTAAAGGCAATACCGTTGCAGTTGCAACGTAAAACCCCAAAAATAATCCATGGATACGGCGGCACAGACACCCCCAATGACATCACCGGGTATACAGCACAACAGTATAAAGTGTGAATGCACACAACACACAGCGATTTCCCAAAGCGCCCGGGGGGTTAAACACACGGGAACTTTTAATATGTATAGGGGGCCGGGGCCCGTGATATAGGTATGTGGGGGAAAAGAGGGGGGAACGGTGCCGACAACTGAGGCCTAACAGGAGAAGGAGAGTGTTCAGACCAAGGGTGACCTACCGGGGGCCCAAGACCTGGAGATAGTAGACCCTACAGGGTGGACAGGGACACGTTACAGCAAATAGTGGAGCTGTCCCGGGCCACGCCTGAGAACAAGAGACAACAGAGGGGAGCCCATAGGGGAAAAAGGGGCTTGCGAATACTGGCTACAGGTACCTTTAAAAGGGCCCAAACCCGGGGGATATAATGGGTATCTCACAGGCATCAGCATCCAGGGTACTACACCAGTTCCTGGATGCCATGTTAAAATGCCCAGGGAATATAAACTTCCCCAGATCTCAGGAGGAGTTGGCTAGCAATATGCCCGCTTCCACCGTGTGGCACAATACCGGAGGTACGGGGCGATCGATTTACGCACATAGAAATCAAGTCACCCCGGGGGAGCAGGGAAACGCTACATAAACCGCAATGGATCCCCCTCCATCAATTGCCAGGTCGTGTGCAATGCGCGGGGCATTATCATGGATTTTGGCTGGCAGCCCTGGGTTTCCACGACTCCCATTTTCTGGCATGCCTCACAGCTGTATCAGGTATTCGCCAGGGGACATCACACAAGGTCACCTTGTGGGGATGCTGGCTATGCACTGGAGCCGTGGTTGATGACACCCATCAGAAATGCACACACACACATGCAAGAACCCCATAATGAGGCACACGCACAAACCAGAATAATCATAGAGCGTGTGTTTGGGATTTGAAATCACGGTTCCGGTGCTTGGATACATCCGGTGGAGCCTTGCAGTACTCTCCAGGCACATGTGCCCACATATTCATAGTATGTTGTATGCTACACAATATGATTCTGCGGAAACAGCTGCTGCAGGGACATAAGGGTTGGGGGGCCCCAAGCCCGCCACAACTGCCAAAAGCACAGGCACAGGGTTCAGCCCATGAACACGCTGTGCCAGCCCCAGGGTAGACGGGGGGTTCCCTTTCCCCATCCCCTGGCAAAGAGGGAACGATAGCACATACTTTGACAGTGTAGGCCCCATGGACTGACACCTCCTTACCTGCACACACAGTGAAATGGACGCCACACAAACATGTCCGCCCGTTTTTGGCGGACCTATGTGTGACTCCAACAAAGGCACCACCCAAACACTGCACACCCAATAGCCAGCAGAGCATGGAACCCAAACCCCCCTCACGCTGTTCTACAGCCCGGCTAGGCTGCCACTATCCCCCAAGTCCCCCAATGTAAGGGCATACACAGATACGGAAATAGATATCAGTACACATGTAGAAATATATGCATACACAGATATAAAGTACAACAGGGTAATATGGAACCCAGGGATGCAAGTTCACAGATAAGTAAGAAAAATCCCACATAGTAAACATAGTGACCGACAACCCGATCATCCGGGAGGGTGGGCGGGGGTAACCCCAAATGGAAATGTCAACCTGCATCAATACATATCCGCTTTATGATCACCAGTCCAGGGTACAGTAACGGATATGTGCTGTCTTTCCATAGGATATGAGTGCGGAGAACCCCCACCGGGCGCCAACGAGGTATTGTGTTCAACCGTCGGGGCGCATACCAGTGAAGTGTAAATTATGAAAACCCCCATTTGGGGTGTAAAGCAGTTCATGTTCCTCGCAGTTCCTCAAAGTTCCACATTGAAAATGTCTGTCAAACATCCATTGTTAGGAATGTATTTAAATGACATCCTGGTAAATAGAAATTAATCATAGTAATTCATTAAAGGTTCTTCACTGTAAGTAAATCAGCATATTTTAATCATCCAAACCCTTAGCTGAAGTTGTTTATTTTATTGTGTTCCACATTATGCCCATTTTTTCCCACATTACTAATGTGTGTTTCCTCATTTTGGAAATAGAAGGTTGAGAGCCATGGTGGCAATATTTTAGGGGAGGTGAGGTTGTCGTGTGTTCCGCTGTGTGTGTGTAATGTGTGTACTGTAAAATTTTGAAATGACATGTCACAGGCAGGGGGCGTAGGCATACAGTACGGGAACCCGGGTATGTACAGCAGTAAAAAGTAGTACTGACATCTCCTCAGTGGCAGAAACGAAAAACGATGAAAAGGGAAAATGTCCCAGAATGTACCACAGGGGCCAACAGGAGATGAAAAGGGGCGTGTAAAAAAGGGCCGGGTGGGGATAAGGTAAAAATCAAACCGGGCCGGTTACACAGCATCAGGCATGAAGGGCGAAAAAATGTGCTACCCCGGCCCCGAGGCCCCGGCCCCTAAATCCCGCTGTGTGTTCCCACCGAAAGAAAGGCGCACGAATAGGAGGCAAATAGCATGGGCCCCTATGGGACCACAATCACCGTAACTATCAGTGACAAAATGCCAATGGATAGTAGGCAGGGAAACATCCGCAGATATATAACCGATGTGAAGGAGGAATACGTGCAGGAAGCACACATGCGGGAAAAACCCCCCGACATCAACAAAACAAACATTCCCAGAACAACAGACAGGTAACCTGCAGCCCCCCACGCAGGGCTGGAGCACACAAAAGCATATCGGGTATGAAAAAATGCAAGACCCACCCCCGCCGTCACCCACATCCGCAGATATACCCCATCGAAATATCAAAGGGATAACACCCCGTAGCAAAACATACAGGCAGTCAATGACAGGGGCATCCCCAAACAACCCCTTGGGAAACACTAGCAGCGGGATGCATCCTTGCACCCTGTACAGGAATATAACAGCTTTTTAACATCTGAATGCACAACACCATCGACGGGCGCCCAGGACACGGAGACCCACATGTCGAACAGAATACCATACCCAACACACACAATCCACGGCTAACCCCACAGCGAAATGTCCCCGACACCACATAGGGATGCAGTCACACAAACATGATACAATACATATCCTCAGAAGGTATTGCAAATAACCAACGGCCACACGGGGAAAAGAACCATGGCCCAGTGCCGGAAACGCAAATGGGGGGGGATCCCCGGGTGATATGCGCAAAGTACACACCAAGGAACAGCTATTGGTGATGAACCCACATGCCTCAGGTGACCTATAAGGAAGACCCCCTGGATATTCAAACCGTATGTTCATACCGAACAAAAAAGAATACAAAGAAGGGGGAGAAGCAATGAATACAAAACCCAAAGGGCCCGGAAAGGTATGTCGAACCCACGATGTACTGTTGAAAATGTACGTATGACAATCTGTACAGTATGTGAAGGGTGTTTTAGGTAAAGATACCTGTCCATCAGGCAGAGGGGTGGTGAAAGTTGGTTGGGAAAAAACCGCGCAGCATACCAACGACTGTGGAAAAGGGAAAGGGGGGACAACATGTACACACCGGGATAACCCCAGGTTAGGCTTGCCCCCTTTTTCAAATGGCCAAAGTGGGACATTTTGGGACACACATCAGATGTTACAGGTGGACACATACCCATGGTCAGTAAAAAGGGTTTAGAACTTTACTTTTTTCCCTAAATAAAGGTAGTCTTGTAGCAGTTTAGTTGCTTATTGTGTGTCTTGTAACATTTAGGAATGTACATACATAAATAACTATGTTATGCAACTCTTACATAAAAATGGACATAATTATGTCCTACAATCTCAGGACATTTGCCTTTTGTAATATTTTTTCAGGACACAACTCCCCAAAGGGAGGGACTGTCCCTTGCAAAGGGGCACAGGTGGAAACCCCTTACCCCAGGTCTGCCATGGGGGTTTCAAACCAGAACAATGCCACCCCCCCCGCTGCTGCTGGCAGTGGATATCCAACAATGAAGTGCCACAGCAGGGGATAGGACATGTATGTATAGTGTCACAGCACACATGTGCATGGGCATATACCGTCGATGTCATAGGGAAATTTGGACGACCCCGTATCCCACGCAGTAGGGTGACTATGTCAATTATGTGTAATGCAAAGCTGTCATGATGGATATGTTCGAAATCATAGACAGTATCACAGGCATAGCATGCATGATGGGGGGATGGCCTAATGTTATGTACATAAACAAGATATGTATGGCCTGCACATATGGGACAATGTAGTAGCAGAATAGGTACCCGAAATGGAGGGAACAGCAAGTAACCATGTCCAAAGGGTTACCCAAAACCCTGATGTCCAGCAGGGCCGTGTGTAAACACATGTGCAATGTACACAGTGGACACCCACCCCATGGTAGTGTCCACTGAACGGCAGAAGTGGATGTAAATGTTTTTATATTTTTCTCCGCTGTGGTGGTACCATGGGTCTGTGTCACCCTACCAGCAAGGGAGCTATCACATGACTAGTGACACAGTGTGCCCCTGTGGGATGTGCACAGGACCTATGTCCCACAGCATGGTTTTTCCAGTCTGTGGATGTCACACGGGCCCCGGGGGCTGAGCAATGTGGCATGTGTGCACACATGCAGGACCTCCCCCCCCCTGCAAATGCCATGTAGGAGTACTACATGCATCAGTACTGTGGAGAACATGGCCCATGGCAGAGTAGATTACACCCCTGTGTTAGTGGCATGCAGGTGAGACAGATGTGTTACATGACTGTCATTTGCATATGTAAACTGTCTGAGCTGGGTAGAGATCACAGCATGACTATACTGAGACATGTAACGTTGTATCCATTGTGTAAGGCACACCACACATGTGTTATTGTAACACTGCCGGTGTACATGTGTGTATGGCACAGGTAAAAGGGGGTATCAAGACATACGGTCCAGAAAGGGTGGTCCTGCACATGTGTCCCCCGCCATGGTGGAATATGGCAACCACAGCACCATGGGGGGCATGTGTAAAACCAACCATGTACAACGTGATATGCCTGTATAGGGACAGTATCCATGTGATACACACCGCATGACTGTCAGTATGCAAAGGTGATGTGTATGCACTATGTGTGATGTAACTGATGCAATGATATCTACATGATATATCTGCCACACTGACACCTGTAGGGGTTGTAGCAAATGAGTAGGATGAGCTAGAATGCTGCCAGGTATGTAGAGTGGTATATGTAGGCAGGGAAAATACTGTGTGACAGCAGGTAGTGTAATGCAAATACTGAGCATGAGGGGCCACATGTCTGAGGACTGTGCAATGTCACACGCCCCTGACTTGTTGTAGTTAGCATGATATGCCTGCACCACTGTGTAAACCTGTACGGGGGCCGGGTAACACCCCGACAAAAGGGGGATGTGATGCTGGATGTGTACATTGGCAATAGCATAAAGTGGAATGGTGCTGAAGGGCAAAGAGCGGATCATGTCTGATGTGACACCCTCTGTACCACCCCAACCACCCATGCAAAAATATGACAAGTGGCCAGCATGGGATGTGGTGTGGGGGCCACAGAAGCCCAACAACGGTGCCCGGAAAGGCATGCAGGTAGTCAATGAGTGTGTGAAGCATGTATCTCAAGATGTGGCCCAGCGCCATACTGAATGGCCCAGTCATGGGTGTACAAATGCAGCCCCATCCGTGCAATGCAGTACCACCCATGTGTAGTGTGATAGATGTGGTAGTGTGGTGGTCGGGGGTACAAACGACATGAATGGGCTAGCAGTCAATGCAGTGTGCTGCTGCAGAGACATGTAACAGCCAGGTTGGCGGGATACAACAACTATGGAGATTTGAGGTGACATTGGAACTGTGTTCCCGGACATAACATGTGCATGGCAGTACTATGTATGTGTCCACAGGGTTAATACAATGTCCAGTTAAGGATTGGAACCCTGTAGTGAGTGAGAGTGTGTATTGTTGGTAGGTACCCCATTGGCAGGCACGATGCCAGCAACATCTGTGTTGGCAATGCCTGCATGACTGGGTATGCTGCATTGAATGCGGATAGCCAAACAGCAGAGACATACCAGCACTCTGGCGTTGAGGGCCCACACCGCAATGTATGGCAGTCATGTGTAGGTGAAGCTATCTGTGGAGTATGTGATGCACCATGAGGACACACCATGACTGTCAGGGTGACACACCACACACATGTGAAACATGACCACCGCGGCAACAGCCCCGCATTACGTGCCCATACAGCACGCGGTGTACGGAACAGGGAACAACACCGTGGCTCTGTGAAAAGGCCAGTACCACCATACCCCTGTGTGGAATAGCACGGTCCCTACCAGTGCGTAAATGTCGTAGCGAAGTGCACTGTGATATGTGTCGGCATAGTCATGTAGACTGTCCATCGACGGGTGCCGCGCCACTAACTACCTGTCAGTGGATGTCGAAAATTCCCGCTGTAATAGCCGAGTGTACCATGCATGCCGCGAATATCGTGGTGTCTAGGGTGTGGCTACCAGGCCTGAGGCCGGATGTTCAGCAAACAGAGGGGATGTGGTGTAGGCATAGCAATACAGACACATGGAGGTTTGTTTGGTGTACGCCGAGGCAGTGTAGGTATGGTATGCGGGCCATGTACCGTGTCACCCAGCTATGCTGCATCGCATGGCCAAGCATGTGTGGGTACTTGGGAGTCCATACTAGGGAAGTGCGGTTAAGGGTCAATACATAGCAGTAGCAACTGTCCCAGGTGCAATGTACATGGCAACACGGCCAGCATGTAACCTGTGCGTTGTGCGTATCCACCGCTATGCGGTCACAATGTGCTGAAGGTCACTTCTAAATACGGGTATCTGAACATGGATTACCCGTATGATGCAAATGTCCAGGAATATACAGTATGTGCGTAAATCACTGCGTGGTGGAACCACCCACCCGCAGGTGTTGCAGTCCAGGTATGTGCCCTGGGGAGGTATGATCTGTGTACAATCTGGACTGGCAGGTGTGCCGTGGTAGGGCATGGAGGTGAGGTCCCAGGCACTGCAGATAAATGACATGCGTCAGCATCAGTGTGCAGTGCTTGTGTACAGCACAGTGGGAGGGTGTAAGCATTGGTCACACATCACCGCATGCCGCTGTGCCTACCTGTGACAGCCCTGCCGGAGACAGAGACATGTGACACCGCTGCACAGGCAGCATAGCATGTGAAGATGTTACATGTGGGCTGCAATAATCTTAGGCAGATGTCCACAGGTCATGTCCGCCACAGTAGTGTGGGTTGAACACCTAATTATCAGACTGACAAACACCACATGCCCGCATAAGTACAGTATGACCATAGTCAACAGTCCCAGTGACAGAGTAGGCCAATGTACAGTATCCTCATAAAGGCAGACCACTGGCTACCGGACACCTGGTTGTGACACACCCGAGGGCTAATTCACATTGAGCCATCACATATCCCAGTCCATGTACCGCATAATCTATCACAGGGTGGTCACAATAGCAGGTGGCAAGGTAATACAAGTGTACCAGGTGATGTGTCATGTGCGCATATGTCGAAAGCACAGCCGTCACGCGTCTGGTACATAACAGTGCAAACATGTATACCGTTACATGATGTATGGAACCGCGACTGTCACCCACTACAGGGCCAGCCATCTTGACAATAGGTGTATGTTGTGACAGGTGCAACCTATGTTTGCATTGCGGATACACACCGGCTGTTGTGGTGGCAGCCATGCTGCGCTACCACTCATATATGCAGGGTCAGCGCCAGACATACCGCATTAACAGTGTCCATGCAGGAATGTCCAGCGTCGCGGACAAAGTGCTGCTATGTGAATGTAGGTGCGTGTTGTGAATGTTACACATCCACATGACACCATCTGGCGAGTCATGGTTGCCAACACCATTACAAACATCCACGAAAATGTCCAGTCCTGACAATACGCAAAAATAATACCCCGCATCGTGACATATGTGCACATGGCGAACACCTCCCACTGTCATCTAACATGTGGCAACATGATGGCCGAATGTGCCGTGGAAATGTACAATGCTGGCAGCCCAATGAAGTACCTGGAATCACACACACAGTACACTATGGCAGCCATGTAAAACATGCACAACAAATGACCGCGACAACAGACACAAACAAATGCATTGACACTTGAACATGTGCAATACGACAACCCCCAATGAGGTATGCTGTACATATTGATGTACAATTGTCATCTATGGCCATAGCATGGATGCAGACGCGACATACCCCCACAGGTAGGCACCCACGTGGATGTGGTGAAAGATCGCTCGCACATGACAGTAGCTGCACAGACACGTCCCGCATAGTCGCCGGTAGCTGTGGCATGCGACCGCTGGACATGCCCGCATTAATTGACCATGTCCCACAGGATGTTATGTGTACCACATGTGATGTGCTGACAAATGCTTCGCACGGTAACGGCTGCCGTGTACCCAGTGACATTGTCTGTGCATGGGTGCAAAGGTTATTATAGTATCGTGACAGATGCCCACAAGCCCCAATACAGGTGCATAGCCCGAAATATTGGCCAATACAAGGAGTGTGTGGATGATAGCACCCACAGGAGGAGATACAGGGTATTGATGGCGGGAGCTCCACAACCATGTGCATGGTGTCTACACGTTCACACATGAGCATCTGAGAGGCTAGTGTTATGCAGCCAGTACAGCGGGTTGCATCCCCGTGTGTGTCCCACCACTGGCCCGCCGCGGACCGGCTGGACACCCAAACTAAATGCGTAGATATGAGATGCGCACAGCACATCACAGATGCCTACCAGGTAAACAGCTACCGCAGACATGTGTATTGCGCAGGTCTGCCCAGCTGCAGTCACGTTACGTGCTGAACCACACCAATAGTCCAGCTGGCGCTGTGATGGATGCGCACCTGTGCATGTATGATTAGATCATAATTGTTGACTGACGATAAATATCCGATATATCCTGACATCTGAGATATGGGGGTGGCAGCAGGTACTGGATGTGGCCAATATTACGTGGTACCCACCGCGCAGGCAACCATCCATGTGCAACGGGATAGCGTGCGCCCACATTGCCAGCACTGTGTTTATCATCCCAGCACAGCACCCGCCAGGGTTACAGTATGCATGATGTCTGATACCTGCATGCACTGCATACACCTCAGCAAGCAAGCGGCAGCATACCCTCGCTGAGCCAGCGTCCACACCATGGTGATAGACATGTTTGAATGTCCATACACATAGCAAAGACATATGGAATGGACAGCCACCCCGCCAATATCATCAAACCCTGCGTGGATCTACACCCAGTGCCATGTATGTGGTATGACTCGCCATACCTCGGCAGAATCTTCGCCCAGCAAGGCTGCAATGAGCTATCACAGTCCTGCATGGCAGCAAATGGATGCTGCAGTACCTCTACCTTCATCAACCATGGCAGTAATGTGGCGGTGATGCACCCCAGCTGTGGTGCTATAGCTGATGCCCTTAATAAACGGGTGTGTGTATTACGCCATGCATGGCCTTTCCTGCTAATGCGCTTCGCGTCACACACAGTCTCCTATGCCCATCACATGTGCAACACAGGTGAGCTGTGCGTTGTCCAACACCCGCATACAGTGCCAGCGGATGTATTAGCCTGGCACAAACACATGCATGTGCAGGTGTCCATGCAGCGCCACCAGCCTGATGTTCACAAATGGCTGCCAGACGTATGTACTGATACACAGTGTCCAGGTGAACAGCAACGACGCCACATGTGACCGCCGCCAGATATGGACACAGGCAGCCAGGCACATTACGTCCACAGCATTAACATCTATACGGTGCATGTACAGTGCGGAGGCAAGCACGCGAGATACGGCGACACCCACTGCCCAATGGTGTGTGAAGCCAACACATCAGCTGTGTCACTGCCATACCATGCCTCTACAGATTACTGTGCAGCAGATGTCAGATTTGTCATAGCAATGTAATTCCAACAGTATGCCAGCACAGCAGTGTAAATGCGGACCCGCCACCATCATTATGCGTCTCTTGCAGATAATGCCACGCTCCCCGCCGCCCGTGATTCAGTCAACAGGAGGAGAGGATTATCCCACTTCCATACCAATCACTCTAATCTCTTATTCAGTCAAGGTGCCACAGCAGGCACAGGAACGACAGGTGATGTGGGAGGAGATGTGCAGGAGGGTGAACAGCCCATGGATAAATCAAGATTCTACCAGCAGATCCAAGAGGCACTGCACAGACCTGATCCGCATGCAAGACAACGCGGCCGCCGCAATCGCCAGACAACAACGGACAGGTGGTGGGCCACCAACCCAGCCCCCACTCACAGCCACGGAGGAGCTCCTACAAGCCCTGTACACTCACCTTCACCTGAACAACACGCAGGAAACCCACAAGGCCCATCGTGGGAGGGTGTCCCCCGAACCGCTATGAGCTTGAGCTGCATGGTGTCAGTGCTGTATGCTTCATAGGGCGATGAGTGACGGGGTGGGCGTCATAATAAACAACACATAATATAGCACATGCTGTGGTAAGGTATTACACAAGATGTGCTACTACAGCATGCTATGTTGTGTTAGCAGACATGTATGGCATGCTGGAATCCTCACAGAGGGCTGATGCATACCAGTGCTGACCGTGGATGATAGTAATGGATAATGTATACCTTTGTGTCATCCCTTTACAGGTATAAGTTCATGGCTCGCAAACATTGCGTCTTGCCTGCAGGCGTTTCCTGCTGTTAGTCAGCGCATGATATGTATTGATATTCAATGGTTCAGGTATGACATGCACACCTGTAGCCCCAACAGCTTATACAGGTTGCACCACCCTAATAATAATAATAATTCACCCATGTACAGTAGATGGCAACCGCATGAGTACGACACCACATGAATCTATTGCGTTAATGCAGTCAGCTATGCATACAATGGGTGAAATTCCACAATGGCTGCATGTAGTATGCACGCATGCCTCTGCAGTATGCACACAGTACCATTACAGTAGAGCTGTGATCTTACAGAGCACAGGTGTTACCAATGTGAGCTTATGCCCCTGCATCGGGTGCAATACAAGCAGACATGGTACGCCATGTCCCATGCACGGATGTCTGGCTGCAAATACTTCACACCCATGACATTATCCCATGTACGACATAGCAGTATTATCCACATCAGTCTTCGTATATCTGTAGGAATGCACACCTTACAGTAGTATGGTTTGTATGTCACATGGGCCACCACAGGGCCGTGGTGCGCCATTCGTACCACCACAATTGTCAATGACCCAGACAGACAAGCCATGGTCGACACCTACAGGCATGTTGCTACACAGTACATCCACAGTGGGGTAGTCACCGCTGCACCCCTGTACACATGCGCCTACTACTCAGCGGACTCTGGACATCCGGACATGTAGTAATAATTGGAAAGTGACATGGAATGCCTCCACAGCTACTACAGGTGCCCAACGTCCACTATATACGTGCTGAGCAGCGCCCGAACTGACTTCTTACGACATGGCAACAACGCCATTCAGGTCACGACGCATTGTGAAACATAACTGGTGTCTCGTTACTGTGCAGTGGCACAGTGCCCTCGACTCCACACTGCACAGCTATGTACACAGCTCACACTAACCGCACCTGCACAGACATCCGTGTTAAATTACATTGTATCTGTAGACTGTACACATAACACTGCACTGTGACAGCCGTGATGGTACGCGGTGGGACACCATCGTCATATCCATGATACCACACATTACGTTTGCGTATGACATGGCACGCAGCCATGTGTACTGTCAACTCACCTGCATGCACGGTGTATCACGGGTGATGCATGCAACCACTATGAATGTGTGTGTACTGCATGTCTACTAAAAGACACCTGCCTGTTGTACCGGTTCACCAGCAGTGTGCATACTGCCACCAAGTGAATGTTCATCTACATTCACTGACGGCGCACCGCTGCATGCCACCTGCATTACCACGCATGGCCGATGTGTGTGCGTGTGTGTGTGTGTGTGTGTGTGTGTGTGCGTCTGTATTGTAACCGATGGTACCGATGGACAGGTGCTGTAGGTGAGTCTCCGCGTCCATCTGATGCTAGTGTCCCACAGATACTCAGTGGTGATGACCATGTACGAGTACAGGCAGGGTCATCACAGGGAGAGACTGTGCCATTGGAGAACATCATACGTATCGCCCCTTCCATCCCGCACACAGTTCAGATGCCGCCTAATATTGCCCCAAACACCGCTGCCTAGATGACGGTCAGTCACGCCTGCTGGCACCGAAAGCAGGAATGTGTGGTGGCTGCAGAAGGTGTGGGTACACACCATGCTGCTGTGCGTTATGACTGGTGCAGTGCCATGGTAGTACGTGGTGCGCCGTTTCAGAGGGGGAGCACCGCCAGACATACACCTGCGTATTATGGCGCAGCTGGTATAACCAGACGATGTTCCAGACTGTAATGGCGGCGTATAACGCGGCTGAACGGGGCAGAACCAGAAGGGCAGAGGCTGCAGAGGTCTGCAATCCATTCCTTGAATGACAACATCCAGCACGGCAACGCCCAACAGCATCTTGCCTACGTTCTGGACAGGAGATTGGGTGAGATGGCTGGTATCCCACTCCAGGCATGGGCCATCCTTGAGCCGCAGTATTGTCCGCAAGGCGGTCACCAGGTAGGGCTGAGGCATAGGCACGCGGGCGGTACGCAACACCACTCCGCTGCAGGCCGGTGTAAAAGGTACACCTCCCATGCCCACCCACACAGTGCTGGTAGCAGCAGCAGTGCAGCTGCTACTACACCAACCACACCAGGATAGCAGGCCACGGACGCGGCCCTGACCCTGGCGCGGCACGCTTCCAGCCGACATGTGACATCGGAGAGTGGACAGTCCATTCTCCGGCAATCTCGGGTTGTGCCCAGAGCACCCCAGGCAGGCATCGGTCACGTCACGAGGCAGACACAGTGAGCCGTAAACACCTGTACTGTACAGTCTGGGCCGCCAAGCATACCCCGTAGGCATCACAGATGACTGAACTGTGTAATATCAAACCCACACACAGCAAACAATTTCCACTGTAGGGCTCCACCACACCCACATGCAATCTGCACAGCCCAGTCAATGCACAGGCCTTACACACACATGATGTCATCCATTGCATACCCATGCCTGTGGCATTGACATATCACCCTGTGCATATGACGAAGTTCTTGCCGCATAACGGTGGAGCTACAACATCAGTGCACGGGTTATGCAAATATATTCTGATGCACAGGGTGGACAAGATAGTGAGAGGTGTGATAATTCCAGGCCTACATAGTATGTGATGTGTATGTTGTGGTGTGTATGGCTGGTGACAGGTGTGTATGTGATGTACAGGCACTGACATCATGCAGCAGACATACCATGCAGGACAGGTGCAGCATTCATTGATCTGTGTACACAGTGCATGTGGTGGTTTGCTGTGTAGCACCATGTTGGTTCGGGTTAACCCAGATGACAATGATGGTGTACTTGCATGTGCCTCGTCGGGGACTGTAATTAGTTCCCCACGTAGTCGCGGGTACCCACAGGCATGTCTGGCAACATCAGCATAGCACAGGTACCCGCGAACCGCATGGACCCCATAGGTACATATACGCATACATGTACATAACAGGGTATGTGCCACGCCATGTGTGGACTCCAGCATGGCTGTGGTGTGGCTGCTAACACCCCTTTGTGATGGGGGATGCCAAGCATCCATCAGTCCCTGTGGTCCCTCGGGCCCAGCACTGACACAGATGATGCCTGGGCGATAACTATATTCACACATCCACACGCCATTAATACTCCTGCACGGGCGCAGTCAGGGCCATTCCTTCACATGGGCTGGCACTCCTCTACGGTTGCAGGGGGTCTCCACCGCTGACCCCTGCTGGTTCCCCAGCACGCTCCACCTCCATCTGTGTGGTGATGTGTGTCTGACAGTCGCCTTGTGCCCGTGGGTTTTGGCCTTGGAGCCTAGGATGTGGAATTATGCCCACGCCCAGGCCAGACATGGCCATGTATGCCATGGCACAGATCACCACAGAGCAGATGTGCTGGGAAGGTTCACAGCCGGGAGTCCCCTTGGTCGCAGCCAGACATGTCCTAGCAACTGGCCATCCCCGCCTGTGTGTAATGTCGGCGTCCTTCCAAGTGCTGCAGGCGCCAGGTTAGCCACAGGCCAGGATGTGCCATTGTATCGCAGTCATTGCTCAGGTGTGTGGGATGTGTACAGGGGCATACTAAAACACCCCGATGGATGCTAGCCCTTCCAGACCAGAGGCCACAGTGGAATGTCTTCACACCCACATCACATTGTGTGTTGACAGAGGTTACCGACAGGTGTGGTAGCCATTTCCATGAACATGTCCACTATCTTGAATGGCTCGCCACCTACATGTGACATTTTAATGCAACATGTCCATCACACTGGGTAGGTCAGCACCTTCTGGCATGGTGGCAGGCCATGGCCTGGCAGCAGTTATCCATGTCTATGATGCCCTAGGTGATGTCCGTACACATGGGGTGCAAAAGGGTGCAAAGTACCCCATACCTTGTCTGCCACAATCCCCCAAGGATTGCATGCACATTGAAGGCTCTAACGTCGTGATGGCAGGGGGGCTCCAGGACTGAGCCCTGTGGGCCTCCACTGAGACCAGGTGAAGAGTGTGACAAGGCACCAGGCACCACCAACCCTGTGTGGTGTGACCTCCAACCTTTCCGAGAAGCATCGGTGACATATGTCCCCACATGTATACTGGCGAAGCCTTTCCATGAGTCCCATGTGGAGTGTGCTCTGGAACGCCTCCCACCAGGTCATGGTACTCGTGTGCAAAACCCGCTGCATCCCCATCAATGACCCGGTGACCACCCAGACAGGACGAAAGCAGGTTTGGGAGGCAGGATCCGGGCCTTTGAGCATGTTGTTGTGGGTATGTTCCGCATTGGCTGTGGCCACCGGCTGTCTGTAGCCATGGGCTCCTGTATGGACCTCCCCACAGTTGGCAGACAGGGTTTGCCGTTGATAGGTGTGGCTGTTTACAGTCCATAAGAGCACTACCCTGGAGAGCAGTGGGGACTACAGATGCCATATGCCATCCATCGTATACAGCCCATAGTAAGGCTAACATGACACAGTGGTTGCATGTGTGGGCCGAGGGCCTTCAATGAGATGGGTAGCACATAGCGGGACACCATCGGTGGCCCATTGGTGCTGTGTCAACCGCCATAGAGATATGGGATCACCCCAGGCCATGGGCGAGATGTTTTGGAGGCTACACTCTGGTGGGAGGATATGTCCCTCTTGTGGATGTATGCATGGAACATGTCCGGCTGGTTTGCAGACAATGTCTGTGGGTGCAGTGACCGCTGTACCATTCTGACCATTTCCGCCAAGTCTTCGTGCGTGCCCTCGACCATGTCCTTACTTCATTAAAGTTGGGGAAGGCCCGCAATGGTTGTCCCATGTGCCCTCTGCAGTACCCAATTCCCACAAGTGGCCGTGGATGATTGTATGTGTGGCCGTGATGGTACGCTGCATGAATGGGAGATGGTTTCCCTGGTACCGACACATTACTCTGTCGTGTATTAGCCCCAACCGTTGATGTACAGCTTGCCAGTGGCTGGGGCCCACCACACCATGTGTCTACCAGTGGAGGACAAGGTCCTGATCTTACTATGTTTTGCCTGTTGCAGACATGTACGTGGGTGCTCAGGAGAAGGCATCTGCTAGGGCGGCTATATAGTCTGGCCTGTGTTAGCAGACATGTGCATAGCACATGCTAACTCACAGACGCATGATGTGACATGCACACTGCTGACTGTGGCGATAGTAATGGATAATGTGTATACCTTTGTGTCATCCCTTTACAGGTACGTCTGGCATGTCGCAAACACAAGGGTCTGTTGCAGGTAAGTCTGTTGCTAGTCAAAGGCATGATATGGTGTATTGATATTCCCCATGTGTCCAGGCATGACATGCACACCTGTGTGTGCCCCAGTCACGGTATACAGGTTGCACCACTCGACACACACACCACCCATGTACAGTAGATACAACCGTTAGCGTAGAGTGGCATGACACCACACGGCCTATTGGTGTGTCACGTGCATTCAGCTATGCATACAATGGTGTAGGTGTTCCACAATGGCTGCATGTGTAGTATGCATCGGTATGCCTCTGCAGTATGCACACAGTACCACATAGTGAGCTGTGATCTTGCCAGAGCACAGGTGTTACCAATGTGACCTATGCCCCTGCATCGGCTGCACACGTTGTGACATGGCACATGCCATGTCCCATGCACGTGGATGTCTGGCTGCAACATTGTCACACCATGACAAGACCTATGCACGACATAGCACACATCCACACTGTCTGCATATCTGTAGGGAATGTGACACCTTACACTACTATGGTTGTATGTCACATGGGCCACCACAGGGCCATGTGCACGATGTCCACCACACACAATTGTCAATGACCCAGACAGACAAGGCCATGGTCGATACCTACAGGCATGTTGCCACACAGTACATCCACAGTGGGTAGTCACCATTGCACCCTGTACACACATAGTGGGCTCATCACTGTAGTGGCCCCCCTGGACATCCGATGTAGTACACCACTGACATGGAATGCCTCTCCACAGCTACTACAGGTGCCTCCAATATCCACCACATACATGCTGCTGAGCGGCTTAACTGACTGACAGACATGGCAATGTAATGCGTCCAGGTCACGCATCACACAGAAACATAACTGTGTCCTGCTACTGTGCAGTGGCACAGTGACCCTCCACACTGTACAGCTATGTACACAGCTCACACCAACCGCACCTGCACAGACATCCCTGTTACCCATACATTGTATCTGTAGACTGTACACATAACACTGCACCATGACAGCCATTGTGATGTGGTGCATGCGGTGGGACACCATCGTCACATGTCCACATGATACCACACATGTTTGCGGTGTACATGACATAGTGTCGGCAGACATGTGTACTGTCAACTCGCCCGTGGCCACACGGTGTATCACGGTGATGCATGCAAACTACCATGAATGTGTGTACTGCATGCCTACTAAAAGACACCTGCCTGTTGTACTGTTTCCACCAGGGCAGTGTACATACTACCACTAGGAATGTCTGGTCTACATTCACTGGTCTGTGGTGTGTGAATGCTGCATGCCACCTGCAATATCACATGCATGATGTCTGTGTGTGTGTGTGTGTGTGTGTGTGTGTGTGTGTGTGTGTGTGTGTGTGTGTGTGTGTGTATTGTAACTGATGGTATGCCTTTGTATTGACAGGTGCTGTAGGTGAGTTCCCCTCCTGCGGTCCAGCTGATGCTAGTGTCCCCACAGATACTAGTGGTGATGACCATGTGCATGAGGCACAGGCAGGGTCGTCACAGGCACACACTGTGCCATTGGATAACATCACACTTACGTCCCCTTCATCCCTGAACATGGTTCGGATGCCGACACATACCCCAACACCATTGCCCATAGATGACGGTCAGTCAGCGTCTGTTGGCATCGAGCAGGAATGTGTGGTGGCTGCAGAAGGTGTGGGTACACACGATGTTGCCAGTGTAATGACTGGTGCAGTGCCACGCAGGCATGTGGCAGGTGCTGCTCGTAGGGGGAGCACCGCTAGACATACACCTGCCGTACAGGGTGCAGCAGCTGGTATAACCAGACGCATGTTCCAGACTGTAATGGCGGCGCAGGCACGTGCCGAATGGCAGAACCAGGAAGGGCAGAGGCTGCAGAGGTCTGCAATCCGTTCCTTGAATGACAACATCCAGGCATTGGCGAATGCCCAACAGCATCTTGCCGATGTTCTGATAGGAGATTGGGTGAGATGGCTGGTATCCTCGACCGAGGCATGGCCATCCTTGAGCGTGGGCTGTCCGTGCAGGAACACCAGGTAGGGGTGAGGCATAGGGCACGTGGGCGTAGGCCAGCAACACCACTTGGTGCAGGTCAGCGTGTGCGTGCCACCTCCCATGCCCACCCACCCAGTGCTGGTAGCAGCAGCAGTGCAGCTGCTACTACACTGACCACACCAGGACAGAGCAGGCCACATGGACGTGGCCCTGGACGGCCCCGGCGTGGGCACGTTTCCAGCGGACATGTGACATCGGAGAGTGGACTGTCTGTACCTACACCCGGTCGTGCCCATGCGACCCCAGGCAGGCCCGGGTCACGTCGCGGCAGGCGGACACAGTGAGCCGTAACACCTGCACTGTACAGTCTGGGGCTGCCAAGCATACCCCGTGTAGGCATCACAGATTACTGAACTGTGTACACACAAACCCACACACAGCAAACACGACTGTAGGGCTCCACCACACCCACATGCAATGTACACAGTCATGCCCAGTCAATGCACAGGCCCTTACACACACACATGATGTCATCCATTGGTACAGCCTATGCCTGTGGCACACATATCACCCTGTGCATATGATGAAGTCTCTGCCACATAACTGTGAGCTACACCATCAGTGCATGGTTATGCAAACATATTCTGATGCACAGGGTGGACAAGATAGTGAGAGGTGTATGTGATACCTGTGTCCGCATAGTACGTGATGTGTATGTTGTGGTGTGTGTGTATGGCTGGTGACAGGTGTGTATGTGATGTGGGTTGTGCACTGACATCATGCAGCAGACATACCATGCAGGACAGGTGCAGCATTCATTGATCTGTGTACACAGTATGTGTGGTGGTTACATGTGTAGCACCATGTTGGTTCAGTTAACCCGTATGACAATGATGGTGTACTTGCATGTGCCTACTGGGAGCACTGTAATTAGTTCCCCACGCATAGTCGTGGGGTACCCACAGGCATGTCTGGCAACATCAGCATAGCACAGGTACCCGCACTCGGCATGGACCCCTACATAGGAACATAGGCACATGTACATAACAGGGTATGTGCCCTACGACATGTGTGGACCTAGCATGACCGTGTGTGGCTGCTAACACCCCTCAGGATGGGGATGCCACATCCATCAGTCCCCAGTCTCTCGTCCAGCACTGACACACAGATGATGTCTGGTGCATAACTATATCCACACATCCACACCTCATTATTACTCCTGGACGAAGGCAATCAGTGCCTTTCCTTCACATGGGCTGGCACTCCTCTACGTGTTGTAGGGGGTCTCCGGCCATTGACCCTGTTCCCCCAGCACGTCACACTCATCTTTGTGGTGATGTGTGTGACAGTTGCTTCTGTGCCCATGTTTGCCTGGAGCCTAGGAAGTGGAATATGCCCATGTCACCCAGGTCAGACATGGCCATGTATGCCAGGCACAGATCACCACAGAGCAGATGTGCTGTGAAGGTTTACAGCCGGAGTCCCCTTGGTCGTGCAGCTTGTGACACATGTCCTAGCACCATCATCCCCGCCTTGTGTAACGTTTGCGGCCCTTCCGAGTGCTGCAGGCGTCAGGTTAGCTACAGGCCAGATGTGCCAATGTACGCAGTCATTGCTCTGGTGTGTGATGTGTACAGGGGTACAATGAACACCCCTGATGTCGATGCAATTCCTTCCAGACCAGGAGGCCACAGTGGAATGTCTTCACACCCACATTGCCATTGTGTGTGTTGACAGATGTTAACGACAGGTGTCGTAGCCATTTCCATGAACATGTCCACCATCTGGAATGGCTTACCACCTACATGTGACATTGGGCCGAACATGTCCTTCACACTGGGTAGGTCTGCACCTTCTCTGGCATGTAGTAGCAGGCCATGGCTCTGGCACCAGTTATCCATGTCTATGACGCCCTAGGTGGATGTCCGTGTCACATGGGGTGTTGGGTATGGTGGCCGGTGCGTAGTCATCTGCATACCTTGTCTGCCACAATACCTATGATTGCATGCACATTGGAAGGTCGAATGCCATATGGCAGGGGCCCAGGACTGAGCCCTGTGGGCCTCCACTGGAGACCAGATATGAGTGTGACAAGGCACCAGGAACACCAACCCTGTGTGGTGTGACCTCCAACCTTTCTGAGAAGCATCGGGTGACATATGTCCCCACATGTATGCTGGCGAGCCTTTCCATGAGTCCCATGTGTAGTGTGCTCTGAACGCTCCCACCAGGTCATGGTACTGTGTGCAAACCCACGTATCCCCATCAATGGCCTTGGTGACCACTCCAGACAGGACGAGCAGGTTCGGGAGGCAGGATCCGCCCTTGACTATGTTGTTGTGGGTATGTTCCGGTATTGGCTGTACACCACTGTCTGTATCCATGGGCACCTGTATGGACCTCCCCACAGCTTTGCAGACAAGGCTTGTCAAGCGGATAGGGTGTGGCTGTCTACAGTCCATAAGAGCACTACCCTGGCATAGTGGGACCACAGATGCCATATGACGTCCATTGGGGACATAGCCCATAGTAAGGCTAACATGACACAGTGGCCGCATGTGTGGGCCGAGGCCCTCAATGAGGATGGGTAGCACACAGCCAGGGACACCATCGGTTCCCAGTGGTGCTGTGTCAACCACCATACAGATATGGGATCACTCCAGGCCATATGAGATGTTTGGGAGGCTACACTCTGGTGGGATGGATATGTCCCCTCTTGGGGGGGGGGTGGGATGTATGCATGGAAGATGTCCGCTGGTTTGCAGACAATGTCTGTGGGTGCAGTGACCGTTGTACCATTCTGGACCATTTCCAGCCAAGTCAGTGTGCCCCCAACCATGTCCTTACCACAGTTAAGGAAGGCCCTATGGTTGTCTCATGTGCCCTCTGCAGTACCACTCCCACAAGCGGCCGTGGATGATTGTATGTGTGGCCGTATGGTGACGCTGGTATGAATGGGAGATGGTTTCCCTGGTATTGACATTGCTCTGTCATGTATTAGCTCCAACTGTTGATGTACAGCTAGTCAGTGGCTGGGGTCCACCACACCATGTGCCTACCTGTGGTGGACAAGGTCCTGATGTTATCATGTTTGCCTGTTGCAGACATGCATGTGGGTGCTCAGAGAATGCATTCGTTAGGCGGTTGCCGGTCTGGCCTGGGTTCAACACTGGCATGGAGTACTTGTAGGGTACCACACCGGTCGTATGATGTGTGTGGTTTGTTGTGGAGAGGTCATCACTTAGGTCCCCCATGCCGGTGTTGGTTACAGGATGTGGATGACCAGTGGATCCACTATACGGTCTGGCATCACCATTGAGGGCTGTACATCCTGTGTGGGGCATATCCTCACCATGTGTGATGGGCAGAACTGTCAGACATGCGCCCCTAGTATGTATGGTGCATGGCTGTTTAACAGTGGCCAGGTGTGAGAACACCTGTGACCGTGGCGAGTGTGTTGTGCCATGGCTGATGTTCCCAGTCTATGTATGGGTGGTTCATGTCACCCAATACGGTGCTGTTGTGAGAGCATGCCCACTCACCAGTGTCCTCAGGACATCTGTGCAGGTAGCCTGTGTTTGGGAGGGTTGTCTGTAGCATGCAACAAACTGTAGGCCAGTCCTACACATGGTTAATTGCACCTAGATATTCCCCGATGCAACGGCCATGTCTGTGGCATGGCCGGGTTGCTGTTGTGTGGCTGGACACACACGACGGTCCACATTCCGCCACCCATGCCGTCGCACCATGTGTATGCATGTCTGCTCTGTGCCGGCTCTAAGTGTCTGAGCATGCCCAGTAGGCAGCTGTGTAGATAGACACACAGCACAGTGCAAACCGCGGCCGACTGCAGTTATACCCCGGGTGCATGCCTGTATCCCCTTCGCAACGGCCACATCTGTGGCATGGCCAGGTTTCTGTTGTGTGGCTGGACACACGACGGTCCACATTATGCCACCCATGCCGTCGCACCATGTGTATGCATGTCTGCTCTGTGCCGAGTCTAAGTGTCTGAGCATGCCCAGTAGGCAGTGATGTACTGATCAGTAGTTACTTGGTATTCCCGACTGCAGCACTAACGTGTTACTGTACGGCGACCTTGGGATGGTAACAGGCTGCGTGACTGCGCACTCTGACCTAACTCCCGATCGGGCGCATTGCCTCTGCAAATGATACCACCCACGTAGGGGTATGCCTCCTGACAGCGCTCTGCTCAGTAAACTCGGTAGTGCGTTCTGTAAATGCTTCGTACTGTAGTGTGTTCATGTAGATAGGCGTAGGTTCGTCTCCCGTCCCTTCCGTGTGTGTGTGTGTGTGTGTGTGTGTGTGTGTGTGTGTGTGTGTGTGTGTGTGTGTGTGTGTGTGTGTGTGTTTCCAGCTGCCTCTGTGATTGAACATGCTTTTAGGCGCTCCGCAACACAAATCTTGGCTATTGCCAACTATTGTCTTGCGGGTGACGTCACCAGCCTACAAGTATGCCTCTGACAGCGCTCACTTCAGTAAACTCGGTAGCACGTTCTCTAAATGCTTCATACTGTAGTAAGTTCATGTAGATAGGCGTAGGTTCGTCTCCCGTCCCTTCCGTGTGTGTGTGTTTCCAGCTGCCTCTGCGAATGAACATGCTTTTAGACGCTCCGCAACACATACCTTGGCTATTGCCAACTATTGTCTTGCGGGTGATGTCACCAGCCTACAAGTATGCCTCCGACAGCGCTCTGTTCAGTAAACTCGGTAGCGCATTCTGTAAATGCTTCATACTGTAGTGAGTTCATGTAGATAGGCGTAAGTTCGTCTCCCGTCCCTTCCGTGTGTGTGTGTGTGTGTGTGTGTGTGTGTGTGTGTGTGTGTGTGTTTCCAGCTGCCTCTGCGAATGAACATGCTTTAAGACGCTCCGCAACACATACCTTGGCTATTGCCAACTATTGTTTTGCGGGTGACGTCACCAGCCTACAAGTATGCCTCTGACAGCGCTCACTTCAGTAAACTCGGTAGCGCGTTCTGTAAATGCTTCATACTGTAGTAAGGTCATGTAGATAGGCGTAGGTTCGTCTCCCGTCCCTTCCGTGTGTGTGTGTGTGTGTGTTTCCAGCTGCCTCTGCGAATGAACATGCTTTAAGACGCTCCGCAACACATACCTTGGCTATTGCCAACTATTGTTTTGCGGGTGACGTCACCAGCCTACAAGTATGCCTCTGACAGCGCTCACTTCAGTAAACTCTGTAGCGCGTTCTGCAAATGCTTCATACTGTAGTAAGTTCATGTAGATAGGCGTAGGTTCGTCTCCCGTCCCTTCCGTGTGTGTGTGTGTGTGTGTGTGTGTTCCCAGCTGCCTCTGCGAATGAACATGCTTTTAGACTCTCCGCAACACATACCTTGGCTATTGCCAACTATTGTCTTCGGTGACGCCACCAGCCTACAAGTATGCCTCTGACAGCGCTCTTCAGTAAACTCGGTAGCGCGTTCTGTAAATGCTTCATACTGTAGTGAGTTCATGTAGATAGGCATAGGTTCATCTCCCGTCCCTTCCGTGTGTGTGTGTGTTTCCGTTGCTTTCGCAACTTCTTCTGAAAAAGCAAATTCTTAAACTGTTATGACTTGCACATTTACAATTACCTACTTTAGTGGGTAACTGAATGGAGTCTAATGCATTCAAGATCAATTGCGCATGATTAATCGGTTTACCGGTGGATGTTATCATTCCCCTATTCTTCCACTGCTGCTCATAAACATGCACTGTACAGACAACATACTGACTATCGGGACATATGTCCACACATCAGTTTTCTACTACAGTACAAGCACGTGTTAAAGCTATCTATTCTGCTGCTTGAGCAGACACGTTATGCTGCAGGGTTTGGCCGTCTACAATCTCATTATCAATAACTACTGCATACCCTACTTGATTCGTTCCTGTTGGACTCTGTCTACATGATCCATACATTAATTGTCACCTCTGCATCATCTAAGGGTATATCAGTGATATCATGTCTGTGTGTAGTTATTTAATCCATTTCGTATAGGCAACTGTGTGGTGTGCCATACACAGGTGTCGGACGTGACGTTGATAGGTTTCATGTTGTACAACATTCAATCACCATATGAGGTTGACTCAGTGGTATGGTCAAACAAGACAAATGTCTAGCATGGGTCAGGAATGCTATCTTCTCTTGCAGCAGACTGATCGCAACTGCATGACACATTCTCACAGTGAGAGGGTGGTCTAGTAACATTAAGGCCGGGCCTGTACTGCCATGGGTGCTACAACAACTGCCTGTACACAATGTGGCACTGACCATGCCACAGTGTCCAACTGCAATGAGTAGTGAGCTATGTAGCGTTGCTTACTTCCATGCTGTTGCATCAAGACTGATGTCATATATCTCCGCTTACAATCTACAGTCTGACAACATGTGTTATGATTATTCAGAAGACCTACTACAGATGTTGAAGCTATCAATCGTTCTAGTCTGCAGAAAGCTGTTTCTGCTACTGTAATCCAGTGTAGTATGTGTTGTGCTGCCATAGGTGTATTAAAGATTAAGGCAGACAATACAGCGGATTCCAAAGCATTGTTTGGTAACCAGCTTTGACAAATGTTAGTCGGCCCAGACAGGACTTCATTCCCTTCTTGTTAGTTGGCTTGTGTGCTTATGAAATTGCTACCGTCCTATCATAATGTGATGTTCTACCCTACTTGGATACCACATATCCCAGGTACTTGACCTGTATTCTCTGTAGTTGCAATTTATGCTTGCTTACTTTATGTCCCTGTTCTGCTGAATATCTGAATAATGCTATTGTATCTTCCATACATTGCTGCTGGGTGTGGCCGCAAGCAGAATATCATCCACATAAAGTAGAACTTGACTGGCCCCGGTGGAGTTAACACCGAATGTAGCTAGCCATCTCCTGTGGGAATATCGTTGTACTTTCACAGTATCCCGCGATAGTCGGGTATGGCTGTATCTGTTACCCTGAATGTACATAAGCAATACGGACTATCTGGATGTATAGGTATTGCAAAGGAAGCATAGCTTATATGTACCACGGTAAGATACTTCTGTATGGTGTTCATAGCATTGAATATAGTGTGTGGGTCTGGCACCATCGCTACCCTAAGTATTATTACATGATTTACAGCTTGAACATACTGTACCATCCGCCATTCCCCTTTGTTTTCCGATCAGAAGATACAGGGTATTGCATGGTGAATAGCGATTACTTTGTAGATGGGGAATTCCCTCTGTGACTTTACAGATATCTTCTGGTGTCCACGGTCTATACACTACGGGGGTTAGGTCCTGGCCTTCCTGTCCTGCATGAGGGTTCGGTACTTCAATTAATTGACAGATATCCTCACTCTGTTCTAGTGACTGTCTTCTTACTCGGGTGTTCCTAGGTATGTTACGAGTTCGGGATGTGGTTTCAATAGCTTCTGTTACATTTGGTCGTTGTGCTACCTCTGTTGCCACAGGATAACGTGTGGGACTAGCCTGCCCTCCCGCTTCATATCCTGGATGTGGTATCGGGTGGTAGGGTGTTGTGGGGCTATCGGTACTACTGTATTATGATCTTCTCTGTGTACGTATGATGCTTTGACATTTGTAGTGTTCTGTTCCCTTCAGTTCACTACCTCAATCCACCTATGTGCATGACGGATACCCAATTGTCGCTGTTTTGTCGCCTGCACATCTTAGGGCTGCCACCTTTTCAAATGCACAATGTGGGACATTAGTGTTGAACGTGTAATTTTCCAGGAAAAAGCATACCCACGGCCAGTACATAGGACAGGATTTCACTTTTTGCCAGGAGAGCGACCAATTGTTGTAGCATTTCAGTTGCTTATTCTGTTTATTATGATATTCTGTTGTTCCAGATACAAAATTACTGTTTTATGCTACCATTTTGAAATATATCTGGGAAATGTTTGTCCTGAGATATCAGGACATTTGCCATTTGTTCGGTTTGTTTGCAGGACACAACTGGCCAAAGAGGGACTGTCCCTCTCAGGGTGGAACAGGTGTTTACCGAGAACATGTGCATCACATTTTCAGGGATTACAATGTTTCAGTAACGATATTTTGTGTAATATACCATCAATGTCGATTTATTACCCCATTTTGCTGGATAACTCACATTATGTGCTCTCTGCGATTGCATATACTTCACGTCACCCGTCAAACGCGGATCACATGATCTGTTTCTTCAACAGTCTCCCATATCCTCTACACGACTGCTACGCACTTCTCTCATACCACGTGGTGTCTCCTTCCCTGTATCCACTGTAGTGTCTACAATGACTATTTACTCTGCTGTGTGTTCCCCTGACCTATGTTCAGATTTAACAGTATGTGGGTAGGTCTTGACCCGCTATCACAACTGTTAACAGAAACACAATGTAGTCTGGTCCCTGATCTACAATAGAGACAAAGAGGCAAACACTCCTTACCTGAGCCTCCTGTTTAAGGCTGCACGATTTCTTCTTGGGATCCAGTTTTCCGCTTTTCAGCCACAGATCAGACAGTAAACAGCCTCTTTACACACAACAATTCAGTCGGAGGTCTTTTCATTCAAGAAGAACCATTTAGGCAAATTCTCCTGCGTAGATGTCTAACCAGCCATGCACTCTGACCTGCAGCTTACCAAGGGAATTCCAGATTACAAGGATCACAATGTCAAATAAGTTGTTAAAACCAGACTGTAGTTATCAGTAGGCTTTTCTAAGTGACAGTCAATAACACAGGAGGCTCGGGTTCAGAAAGTTTTAGTAGTGTACACAGGCAGGCTAAATCATATACAGTCCAAGTATGAGAGTTTTGTCTGACTCTATACAGTAAGCAGTTTCTTTATATAGTGTTTACAATCAGCTTTTGCCCACCTTACTGACGTGGTCGGTCACAGGGCATTTCCATCACTATGGTCCACAATAGTCTATACATACGGTGCTGGGGTCGTGCTTTTAAAATGTTTTCCCATGAGAATAACACAGCCTTGCAAGGCACCTTGTCAATTACACTGTCCTTCTGTGATTGTAACTGTTTCAAGGACCCTAGACTGTTCCGATACAGTACTCAGTTAATTTCTTAATACGTTGCTTTGTCTCTCTGGTAAGGAGTTGTACTGTTATCTTCGACTTGAGCTCACAAGGCCATCCTCCTCAGAGGAAGGGGTGATGTTATGCATGTACATACATTTATTGTTCTGTAACCCAGCAGATAATTAATGCTGACAGACATAAGCCTGCTGTACTGGTTACTGCCAGGATCAGAATTCCATCACACTACAGCTTAGCTTCACCAATTACATGCAGGCTTACTTCTACTGCCATATTGTACGGTACAATTCAATGCATTATATAGTATTTCGAGTCTAAACTGGCACTTCATATGTGTTTCTATATATATTTTTCGAACAACATCCATCCGCCATATGCATGTTGTTCCGCCCTTTACCTTGACCGTATGTATTTGGCCATCCGCAACGTTACTCTCCACATGTGATGTCCCACCTTCCCCTTCTTTGCCTGTAGCACCCTGTTAGGACGTCCTGTTTGATAGGCACGTGTTCCGCTATATGTGATCGACTTCACTGCATAGCTAAACATCGATGCGGTGGTTCAACAACCCGACTTGTCCACATGTGTACAGTTATGTGCACCGTGTCGTATGCAAACCTATATGGTTTCGACGGGTACATACCACATGCGGGATGTACACATTCTGCAGACACATTCACATGCAGCCATTTACATATCTGTACCTGAGGTGGGTTGGTGACATGTGGGGTACGTATTTGGCCGCGTGGCATTGCCTAACACAAACATCTTACCACATTTCAGGTATGCACATTGTGTGTGGGTGTATAGCTGCACATGGATGCTAGCAGGTTAGCGTGCACAGGTGTACATGGGTGGGACTGACATGTACAATGAGGCTATTGTGTATTACATCTGAATGCATGGGTTCTGCTTCTGGATATTACACTTCAACATACACCATCCAGTGTATGCGACAGAGACGTTGCTGGGTGTGGGATATGTTGCTATGCACATGTTTGCCTGTGTTTAAGGTATCTTGATTCCTTACTGTTGTTATGTCGACACAGCTACCCGGCTATGTACTCTCACAACTGCTTGTGACCATTATGGTTGGCACCTTTTCCAATGCCCATAGTGGGGCATGTTATGTGGAAACTTTGGAATTTGCAGGACTACACATACCCACGGCAAGTGCAGTTGACAGAACTTCACTTGTTTGCCATACTATAAGCTTATTCTGTAAGCATTTGGGTTCCTTATTCATTTTCTTATGCCATGTATGTGTTTCATATACAAATGTATATGTTTTATACTACTATTACATGTATATTGCGGGAATATTTTTGGCAGGGGATCTGAGGTCATTTGCCATTTTTCCGATTGTTGCAGGGACACAACTGTCCAATCAGGGACTGTCCATGGCACATTGGGACAGCTGGTAACCCTGGTGACCATGCCCATGTCGCTACTGGGGTTGCCACCTTTTCCAGTTTCCAAGCTGGGATATTTCCGAGACTCACATCTGACTTTACAGGCCGACACATACACACGGTCACTATATAGCATAGAACTTCACTTGTTTGCCTAAGTAAAAGCTTATTGTTGTGGCAATTTGCTTGCTTATTCTGTTTCTTGTGACATTTAGGTATTTCAGTTACAGAAATAACCAATTCATGCTACCATTACATTAAATACGGGATATCATTATGTCCTACAATCTTAGCACATTTGCCATTTTTAATACGTTTTTTCGGGACACAACTGCCCATAGAGAGACTGCCCCACCCAAAGTGGGACAGGTGGTGACCTTAGTCGCTGCTCCTATGTCGGTGCGGTGCGCTGACATGCTGCTGTACACCTTCTCTGAGTGTAACCACTGACGGTGCATTGCGGGACAAACGCGGTCATATGCGTATCCTTTGCTCCTTGGATGGGTACACTTAAGCCTTCGTGGCTTGTATTTGCTTCTCCGTTTATTTGGGACGGGTACTATGCTGCATACTCTACATGCGTTTCATTCTGCACGGGACCTGGCTGCTGCCATTACTATTATGGGTGGACCGTGGCTGTCAGCACATTAGGTTGCTCACCTCATGCCGGCTTAGACACGCCTCCAGATGCATCCTACCTGGGCTCGCTCACGTACACTACGCACGTGTCTGTGGTTGCGGTGCACTCTCATTAATATGCATATGGCGCTACTGCACCGGCTATTCACTGCACCGCCGGCGCAGACCTTACGCCGGCCTTGCGCCGAGCTTCATGAATCCCGGGGATAGAGTTATTTACAAGATTCCAGCTAGCTGGGCTGTCAGCCTTCACAATTCCCCTCCCCCAAAACTCAAGATAGTTTTTCAAGTGACCCTTGAGAAACGTTGCTTGAGAGGGTTGAGCCTATCTGGGAATACCTTACCCTATTACCTGTCTAGAGAGCCCATCTGTGTTCGCATTGCGAACCCCACTGTGGTGCTGCACTGTTATATCATATGCTTGCAACCCTAGGCAACAGCTTAGTAACTTGGCATTTTGCTGGCTGGCTCAATGTAACTATGTTAGGGGATTGTGGTCTGGAACTACAGTGAATTTTCTTCTGTACAGATAAGGCTGAAGTTTCTGCAGTGTCCACACTATGGCTAGACATTCCTTTCTACAGCTGCATAGCATTCATCCCTGGATTGGAGCCTATGACTGTACTCTTCTCCCTCTGGAGAAATCTAGTTAACTACAGCCCCCATCCCATTGTTTGAGGCATCCACCTGCACAACATATTCTTTGCTGTAATTTGGACTGGCAAAAACAGGGGTCCTCCCAAAGCTTCTTTAAGCTTCTGGAATGCCTGCTAACATGCTGGGGTCCACACTACATTATCTGGCCTGTTTTTCCTTGTCAGGTCTGTGAGGGGAGCAGCTATGGTTCTATAGCTGGGAACAAACTTTCTGTAGTAACCTGCTGTCCCTAAAAATGCCCTCACCCACTTTTTGGTAACAAGTGCAGGCCATGCCTAAATGGCTTCCACTTTGGCAGGTTCTGGCCTGATCTTACCACTCCCCACTCTGTGTCCCAGGTAGGAGACCTCTGTCATACCCACCTGACGTTTGCTGGGCTTAATGGTCAACCCTGCCTCTGTAGTCTGCCCAGCACCTCCCTGACATGCTGAAAGTGCTCTTGCCAGGAATGGCTGTAGATAGTAATATCATCTAGGTAAGTAAGGGCAAAATCTCTGGCTCCTGCTAGAGTATGATCTACTAGCCTCTGGAAAGTCACTGGGGCATTTTTCATCCCAAAGGCCTCTTTGTGAACTCATATAAGCCAAAAGGAGTAACAAAGGCTGCCCTCTCTCTACCACTGGGAATTAATGGCTCCTGCCAGTAACCCTTGATAAGATCAATGGTAGTAAGATACTTAGCCCCACCCAGTTGCTCTCGGGCTTCATCTGTCTTAGGCATGGGGTAAGCATCTGACTCTGTGTGACTATTTAATTTTCTGTAGTCAGCACAGAACCTAGTACTGGCATCCTTCTTTGCTACCAGCACAACTGGGGAGGCCCAGGGACTGCTGGATACCTGAATTACTCCTAGTTTTGACATTTCCTGTTTCTCCTCCCTCAGAGTCTGTTGAATCTCTCAGGTACCCTATAAGGGGCCTGCTTAATAGACCCTTGGGGTCCTGTATCCACATGGTTCTGAACCAGGTAGGTGCACCCTGGTTACCCAATGAAAATGTCCCCAAACTCCTGTAACACTGCTCAGATTTCTTAAATGTGGGTAGGGGATAGTTGCTGGGAGATTTATATCCCTGCCACTGAGGTGTCAGTCCCAACCTCACTGAGGACATCAGTTACCAGATCTCCCTCAGACTCCTCCTGCAATTCACTGCAAATACTCAGCACAAGGGCCTCCCTATCATGATAAGGTTTCATCATGTTAGCATGGTACATTTTGTGCCCCTGCCTCCTGCCTAGCAGTTCCACCATATAGGTAACATCACTGGTCTTCCTTACCACCTTGTATGGTCCCTCCCAGGCTGCCTGCAGATTGTTGTGTCTGACAGGAATGAGAACCATTACCTGCTGCCCTACAGAATACTCTCTAGCTGGAGCATTTCTGTCATACCAGAGCTTTTTCTGCTGTTGGGCTTCTGCCAGGTTCTTCTTGGCCAAGCCAATGAGTTCCCTTAGCCTTGTCCTGAGGTTTAAAACATATGTCACAACAGACTCCTTGTGGGATTCACACTCACCATCCCACTCATCTTGAATTAAATCTAGAGGTCCCCTCACCCTATGCCCATGCAACTTAATGGGTGAAAAGCCTGTGGGTTCCTGGGGCACCTTTCTGTAAGAAAACAACAGATGAGGCAAATTGTTGTCCCACTCTCTCTTAAATTGGTCTGCAAATGCCTGTAGCATTGTCTTTAGTATAGAGTTTAACCACTCAATAAAACAATTAATCTGTGGATGGTAGGGGGTGGTCTTTATGTGCTTCACCCTACAGTACTTCCACAGACAAGTCAACAGGGCTGACATGAAATTGGCACCTCTGTCAGTCAGTATTTCTATTGGGAAACCTACCCTGCTGAAAATCTCTAACAAAGCATTTGCCACTTTTTCTGCCTCAATTGAGGAGAGAGCCACTGCCTCAAGGTATCTTGTAGCATAATCTACTACAACTAGGATATACTTTTTCCCTGTGGAACACTGGGGTACTCAGAGGCCCCACAATATCTATAGCTACCATATGAAATGGCTCCTCAATCACAGGCAAGGGCATCAAAGAAACTTTCACCTTGTCTCCTGCCTTGCCTAGCTTTTGGCACTGCTCACAGGTCCTGCATTACCCTATCACATCTCTGGAAATCCCAGGCCAATAGAAATTCTGCATAATACATCTCTTTGTATGCTTTATACCCATATGACCTGAAAAGGGAATATCATGGGCTATGGCTAGAAGGGCCAGACAGTAGGCTTTGGGCACTGCCAACTACGGGATTCTCTCAACCATTAGGCCTCCCTTAGGGGTCCACTTTCTGTACAGTAACCCTTTGTCTCAGTATACAGATTCCCCCTTCCCTTAAGAATCAGGTGCCTCACTAGCTACCTCCCTCAAGCCTTGTAATGTAGGGTCTGAGAGCTGAGTCTGTCTCAGCCCTCTCTTTACAACCTTTCTTAGCTCCCTTTTCCACAGGAAGTCTGGTATTCTCTGACAGCAGTGCCTCATTGTCAGCCTGGGTACTACTACTCACCTCTGCCCTTACAGTCACTCTGTCCAAGGGAACATCAGTACCCACAAGCAGCTGTGGCTCACCTTCAATCTCACTACTACAGGGTAGCTCCATCCCTGAAGTAACCACCTCACCCAGTCCTGGCTGCAAGTGTGGGGTCTATCTGGGTCTCCACCAGGCCACCAGACCCACATGTTTATCTCCAAGCCTGACTGCATGTAATTGCATGAACACGTGATGCTGCTTTACCAAAATCATTCCCTATCAGGGCATTTGAAGGGTGATAGTTTGGTCCACTGTTTGTCTTGAGACAACCTACTACTGGCATTTGGTCATTCCCACTTACTCTCTCCCCCACATATTATTCCCCACCTTCCCTCCATGGACCTCTATATGTTACATGGCCCCACCAGTTGCATTTAAAACATTTAACCCTAGGTCCTGGATGTGTACCTGGACCAGGCACTTCCCCTGCTACTAGTCGACTCTGGTGGGGCAGTCTGCGCTGCTCACTATCGGTTCCCCTAGACTCATGAGCAGCACTGGGTGTCCCTTTCCTGTGCAGGGATGCCCTGCTTGCTAGGTAAAGGTCTCCCTTTTCCCCCAACTCATCTACAGTAAGGCATTGTCTATCAGCTAACCAGATTCGCATATACTCAGGCAAAGTGCTGATGGCTTGTTCCCTCACCAAAAGGTCTGCCAGCCCTTCAAATGTGGTGACCTGACATCCACTCACCCACTTATGAAAATAAGTGATTAGTTCAGCAGCATATTCATATACACTTTCATTTGTCCACAACAGATCTACTCTTACACTGTCTCACCCCTTCTACTCCACACCTTTCTTTCAGCTTTCCATGCCACCTCAAAAGTATTGCATATATTACAGATCCCAGTAAAACTACCATATAGTGTGAAAAGTATGCTACATCAAGATAGTTCAAATGTGGATTAACACACTTCATCTCTTAATTTATAAAACTAACATATCAACGTAAAATATTTTAAAATTTGCTATGATTTCTATACAATATTATAAACACTATGCTAAGAAATGCAAATGAGTTGTCCTATCCACCACATGTACCTATCTGCTAAATATTAACACTTCTAGCCTTTTGCTGTGTATATAACTTGACATCCATAACCCAGTTACTGTTGATCTCTTCCTGTTTGAATTTTGATTTTAGATATTCTGACTCTTCAGCTTTGATTTCTGTGCTGTTTCTATGTTTTTTATGTATTTTTATGTATTTAATGTATTTTTATCTGGAACTTTCCTCCCCAGTCCTCCCCTGAAAATGGACCTATTTCCAGTCGGACTTTCCTGATAAGCAAATGCAAAATAAGTAAATAAATACCTAGACTAAAACTTGTTTTTTCTGCTTCTGTATAAGCCTCATCTTTGCCCATTGCTGCTGTTTGCACAATAGCAGTTAGCGATGCCCTGTATATATGCAATCACTAGAAGATGTAATTTTCCCTTCCAGAACTCTGTCTGAAATTTTCCACAGTCCCATGCTGCTCAAGGAGCAACTGATTTGCATGCTGAAGTGCACTGATGCATTTAGTTTACATTATATTATATTATATTATATTATATTATATTATATTATATTATATTATATTATTACAGCACTTAAAACTCTAAGTACCCTTCCTGATATTTCCACAGTCCATTGCTGTTCAAAGAGCAACTGGTTTGCACCATTGTCTCATATGTTAGCTGTAGATTACACTATGTAAACACTCATCTCTTGTCCTGTTGAAACATCCCTCATGCTATTCCCTTTTGAAGCACAGGGACCTGCAGCCATGGATAGGCACTTTTGCAAGTGTATCATGTTTACTGGCAACCACTTAATTCTGAAACAGATAAATACAGTGGAGATGTAGTCACACAGTGTCACTGGAGGCAAGAATCTCACATGCAGACAGAAAAAAACAGCAAACACTTTGCCAGTGGCACGTACCCAATACCCACCACGCTTATTAAGGACCAGACACTCAGAACCACATAAGTGGAGGCACTCACATGTAACTTATCAAATCCTTAAAGGCTTCCCAGACACAGTCCTCTGAAATTCTGACTGCACACAACAAGACAGCTCCCACCACAACACATAAAACTGCATCTCATAGTGTCTCAGTTACCACGCTCATAAGGCATAGCACCACATAACCCAGTATTTTCATCACATGAGCTCCATTGTAAGACACACTGATGTCCCTCTCACTTGACTGAATAAGGAGGAGAATACAGTTAGTTGCCTGTCAGGGGCTAGGATTTGCCAACATCACTGAAGTACTCAGGTCACTAAACCAAAACTACCAGTATGACTCAGTAATAGTACATGTGGGTGAAAATGACCTGAGACATACCTCCCTGGACTATATGCAGAGTGACATGATGTAGTTCTCAGACGTTTGTGTCCAAGGCATTATGGGTCTAACATTTAGCAGAATTCTACCTTCTCCAAGGATAATGCCACAATGCAAACAGAAAATGATTAAATTTAATAATTGGGTAGCAACTGGTGTCACTCCAAGAGGGTCCAATATTTGTCAGCTTGGGAGAACATGATTGACAGGCCACCTGCTTTGCCAGAGTAAAATCTGGGTAATAATAGCTAGGCTTGTAAGGACTCTTGAGCCTGTAGCTTAGTAATCTCCTATGAACCTATAAAAGGTTAGCATTTTCTCTGTATTCTCCCACTTTTTCTTTGTCAGGGGCACCTCAATGCCTTATGCAGTTCTAAAAATCTCTGGACACTACCTCTAGTACTAACCTTATCCATTAAACTAACAGGAAATGTTCAAAATAATGGATCCCAAATCCATAGAAAGGCTGAAGTATACTTAAATATTGTACAGGCTACTGAAAATAAATAAATGAATAAATAAATAAATAAATAACACAGGTATGGCCTTATCAATGCAAAAACTATTTCTAAAGGTACATGCTCAACATCAGACAGTCCTCCTTTTTCATGAGTAATAAATTAAAAGCTGATCCACTAACTTCACCAATCAAGGATCCCTGATAGTACAATTTACCTTTACAGCATAATCAAGTGGTGAGTACTGAACTCTACACTTCCTCTTGTTAATATGATCATTTAGGACCCTTTAGATCTGACCAGTTAATGAGCAAAGAGAGGGTGTTGAATCAAGACCACCAGTACTTCAGAGAAGGTGCACGACCTAGCTGAGAGAGGGAAAGAGGGCAAAACACAAGAAGAAGAAATTAGCCTCAGTAAACATTAACCACCCAGCAACCCCTGGAGTGATTGAAAGGGATGGTGTTATTAATTCATATAAAGGGTTTAAAGTGTTCAACTGTAGTGGACTGGGATTGACACCTGTAGTTTTCCCTCTTCATAAAGGGGTTTACTTTTGTACCTACCTACAAAATGGACATTAGTGATGTTTTGATTGACTTTAAACCTTTCCTTAGAAAACTTAATTTAGCTCTGTTTTTGGCAATCAAGGTGTCTTTTGTAGTAATAACACATTAAAGAACAAAAGTGTTTAGAATCTGCATTTACATTCAGCACTTGCTCACTTTGAAAGGTTAGTTGAAGCTGATGGTAGGAACTCCTTAAATGAAAAATGTAGATGGGTTTCTAACGTGGATACAGAAGAAAGTAAAACTTTGCATGAATTAAGTACAAATAAAGAAATAAGAATAATGAAACCAGATAAAGCTGGGGGGGGGGTTATAATGAACAGTTGGGACTATGTGGCTAAGATGTTCAATCTATTGAACAATAACTCTAAATACACCCAAGTATCAAAGAATGAAATTTATGTGGCCTTCAGGGAGATAGACTTCAGTCTTAACAACAATTTGTTACAGGTTGCTATTGATAATAATCTTTCCGATTTTCTTACCAACAAAGAACTGGTTATTCCATCAATCTTAGGAATACCCAAAGTTCATAAAAATTTACAAGATCCACAGTTAAGGCCCATAGCAGCTGCAACTGGTTCTAAAATATATCCCCTAGCAGTCTAGGTAGACAGGAGATTAAAACCAGTGTTGAAAAACTATGAACACATTTTAATAGATTCCTGGGATTTCCTGTCCAAAGTGACCAAAGCCCACTATCACCATCATTCATTATTGGTAACCACTGATGTCCAGGACCTTTTATAGTATTTCTCCATATCACAGGTATTGAATGTGTTATGGAAATTTTGAGATAATTTGATTTTTTTGACTAACACATAATTGAATGTGATAATTGAATGCTTGGAGATGATGTTGGACAATAATTTTGTGTACTATGAAGGCTAGTATTACAAACAAGTTAAGGGCATAGCTATGGGGGGTGGTATGTGCCCCCTTTTAGCTAATATTGTACTCCATTTCTGGGAAAAGGGCTACGCATACATTTCCCATTTCTTTGAGAAAATACAAATGTACCTGCGATTTTTGGATGACATATTTATGACATGGAAAGGTTCCATGGTGGAGCTAAATGATTTTGTCTAGTACATAAATTCTACTATGGAATTTACTTATACTACAGGATAAGATCAAATATCTTATTTAAATGCCAAGGTAATTAAAGGTTATAGTAACAACAAATTTAAATCAAAGCTCCATAGGGAAGAGAATTTCAGTAATATGTATTGGTACTTCAACAATAAAGACCTATTTCATCAGAAAAAAAGTATAGTAAAAGGACAGGTGATCGGATTAGCCTGGATGACCTCTGAGAGAGGGGATCTTTCTGGTGAATTGGAAATCATTCATGGGTTATTTCTTGAAAGGAGATACCCTGGACCATTGCTTACTATATTAGAGAATGAGATCCTAGATGGTTGGGGTGTTAAATGCATGCCATTGTTAGGAATGCACTCACAAGGAGTAGGACAAACAAGTGCCATGCAGGATGTTGGGTTACAAAGGTCAAAGTTTAATGATACACAGGTTAGCTATGGAAGCTCACTAACCTGAAGTATAATCAGAAGACTTCAGGAATTTGCAAAATTGTCCAAAAATATTGGTACATTTTTCAAAGACGCTACAAAGTTTTTTTCTAAACCTTTATTCTGCAGCTAAAGAAAAAGTTTTAGTATCAAAAATATTCTGGAATCAGGCTTGAAAAGAGAACAAACTTGTGATAATATTAAGAAGACAGCTACTTACAAGTGTGGTGCATGTCACCAATATACATTTATAGCCAGCTGTGGGGATTTATGTCTTCCTGCTATCAGTACCTTATGACTGCCAAAGGTTATTTTAGTTGTCAATCTAAAGGAGTAATATATCTCACCTACTGCCAAAAATGTTTTTGCTACTATGTGGGCAAAACAGAAGGGACTTTGAAAACTCATGTATATGAGCACTATTATGATATGTTTAATAAATTGAAACAAATGCAGTCTATAAACCCCAAAGTTGTGCTGACAGTTTACTTTTATTCTGGATAGTAGAACAGGTGGGACCCAACCCTAGAGGCGGGCAATGGGAGACACTGTTGGGGTACCAAGAGTTAGCTTGGCAAATAAGATTTGATGTAGGTACCCCTCCAGGTTTCAATGAGCATATCTCATTAGGTCCCATTTTGAAAATGAGGGCTGTAAAGCTGTAATATGTCTTACCTAGGGATATTAATTACAAAATTCACAAGTTACTACTTAAAAGTTTTCATTCCAGTAATGTAAGTACTTTCAATATGGTTATTAAATGCTGCAGATACTAATGTGTACACATGTACTTTTAAGGTTTGCTGGTTTTAACATCTAAAGTGTACTGTGGTTTTAATTTCATGCGGAAGTGATGTGACTGATGGTTAATTGTTGTATTGATGCTCATGAAGTATAAAGTATTTAAAGACTAGAAATATGTTGCTATTTATTATTCTGAGGAAGTTTGTGATTTTAGATGAAAACGCTCAATAACAATAAACTTTATTTGGATATATTCCACATTGTGTGATTTTGAGAGAACTGAAGTGCCTATTTGGTTATTAGTTTAATTTGCACTTCATTCTACATTTTATTTTATTAATATGATGATTCATGGAGAAGCTCTCCAAAAGTAAGAGGTGATGCATCAGCAGGTATTCACTTATCCTCTTCATGGGGACTAACCCTAAAGATGGAATTTCATTCCTCAAAGAAAGGAAATCCCACTAGAACTAAATCCCTACCTGCCCACACCTCTTTATCTATTAATGCCTGTGCAATATCCTCTTTAGTATTTAATGACTGCAGATTTATACTGACTTGCTCACAGCTCCATACAGAGAATTTAACAGAAGCTCCCCAGGAACTTGCTTATAAACTCCTCAGTGACTTCTTTACTTGAGTAATTTTGCAAACATGCTTCCAAAGACTCCATCCTAAAAGGGGAGTGCTTTGATCAGTCACACCCCACCTCCCAATGAAAGGGGGTTTGACCCACTTAGCCCTTTAAAACAACCTCTACCCTAACATTAGCCAGCAAACCATCCCAGATCTAGTGACCTACCTCTTTCCTAGTATGCTTAACTCAACATGCATACCCTCATAATATGAGTGAACATGCAAGAACCTGCAAATTGAAAGCTGCATATAATGACAATAAATGTCCACCAAACGTTAGCCTTATTCAGTCCCTGATTCTGAACTGCTCTGTAATTTCCCTTACCAACATGTCAGCATGTCAACCTTTCTTAGCAAACAGAATTACCAACAGCCTTCAGCTTGTAAAAAAGCTGGTCATAGCATGTCCATTTTCTCCTCTCAAGCCCTCCATCTTCCATATTATCAACGTGAAATGCAGTAATAGCAGAAATCCTTGGTTAGCATCTTTCTTGAGGATGAAGGCCAGAAGTACACAAAGCCCAGAACACAACTATCTCACAACTCATTCTGAACCTACTCTGTCTCTTTTTACCCAGTCTGGCTAAGACTAACATAAGGTCCTTAGACCTAGCAGCCTCGGTCTCAGCAATCTGCTGGTCTCCATTCATGCTGTTAAGATCAAAGACATGGTCAAATTCCCCTAAACAAATTTTTTCTTTTATAGTGACAGTTATATGACATATAATAAACATGCCTGGCATACTTGCTAAGATGTCCTTGTTAGCAAAGGGATACTAACCCAGTCCTCAGCAAAGGGATACTAACCCAGTCCTACATGCTGTTGACTTTTCCATATCTCCAAGTTCCTCTTGATACATGTTGTACAATCCATCCCTCCCCACTGGCGTTGTAGCAATATGTCCTCTCACAATAACTTCCTGAAACCTTAGCCTATTGTTGCCATCTAAACCGTACACAATCTCTAACAAATCCTCTGCTTACTAGTTAACATTAGACTCCCCTAGATTAACAGACAGAAATTCTTTACCTGCTGTGTTCTGCTGTTCCCTCGGTAATACTGAGTCTTCCTTCAGCCTCTTGTGTGTCCTTTGTCTCTGTCATTGTGGCCCCTTTGTTTTATGTATCATCTTCTGCTCCACCTGCTTCCTCCTGCCCCTTATCTGTTTTCCTGTAGCATAAATGTCTGTTTGTTACTGGCACACTACTTCCTGGAAAATGACTGCCCCCCACACTTTTTGCAGAATAGAACCTGTGGCTAAATTAGCCTCCCTGTCCCTATCGTTTTCCTCCTCTGTAAGATTCATCTGCCTGAAAATTGAGACTGTGTACTTGACTGTATTCTCACCCTCTCCTTTTTTTCTTCTGAAAATAAGAAACCGAATCATAAGAATGAAGCCAGAGAATAATAATCAAGAAATTTTTGCTAATTTTTCAAGTCTGACCACCTAAATGTCAACTGCCTTATATTTGTAATTCCCCCATATACTACACAGCTGATAGTTGTAGCAGGTATACCTCTTCTTTCTTAGTGCATGCATGCTTTGCAACCTCCTAGGACAAAATTCCTGACAAAGGAAATTATCAGGGGTGGGGTCAAAGTCTCAACAATGGGAACAGATTTTTAATATTGCTCTTAACTTAGAAAGTTGATAGATGAGGGGATTTCCATTTGCATGCCATTTCTAAATGATTTAAAATTTGAAAATTCAATGCCTGCAATTCTTTAGATCCTTTTACCCTTAATGATTTATCAGAAAATGACAAATTCCTTGAGGCATGGACCAAAAATATGAAGCAAACAACTATTTCTTCTTCTTCTTTTGGCTTTTCCCAGTTAAGGGTCGCCACAGCGGATCACCTGTCCGCTCATGATTGGCAGTGGGGTTTTACAGTGTTGAGTTGCCAGCTCGGCACCCAACCTTCCGCAGAAGGCATGAAGCAAACAACTATTTATTCTGCACAAATTTGGACAGTTAAGAGATATGTATGAAAATAATGGTAAAACCAAAATAAAGGTGTGAGAAAGAGCTTGTTTTGTGGTGTAATACTAGGATCATAATGTATCTTATCCCTGCCTGCATTTACAGTTGCACATCTGCACGTGTCTGATCACATTAAAGGCACTCTCTGCACTAGCATGCATTTATTATTGGATGAGAAGTCTGAAAATCAGTTTCCCATTATTCGCCGATTTCAGTCTTCATATTTTGATAGGAAATCATACACTTATGAGGAAACAAGCCCAACTAAATCTGAGGCAGTTGTAAATATTGCATGCAGCTCATGACAGTAAACCTCAGAATTAGTGAGAATTGAAACTGAGTGATATGGCTGATTCATACTCCAATCTGCAGTATGCAATTGATCAGGCCTATTATCTCCTTCCTTCTACCACTTAATTATTAACTGTGTTAACTATAAATTTATTGAAATTTGTGACCTCTGATCTAATGTGTGACCTTAAAATCACTTATGTGAACTCCACTAAATGCCAGTCTGCATGCCTGGAACATCTGACTAGCATTGACTTACAGATGAGGGTTACTATAATTGCCTATATAGGTATTTTAGCTGCTCCAACAATATTTAAGCTAAGAGCTCCAAGAAACCTTGCATTGTGATATTTAGTGGTTTACACTGGTGACAGCCAAAGAGGCAATCTCCCTTGCCCTTCCATCACAGTGGTGCCTGTGAGGTATAGTGGTGACTGTGACGTGTTCTGACATTAGGCTAATGACATCACACATGCCCATATGCTTATTGACCAATACCATGCCAACAAATCTGAAGAAGGGTGCAGGAAGCCAATGGCTGATCTCCAGTGTAAACAGGATGGTAAGAGGGCAATCCATGCTTCATGCTCTTCACCTATCAGGTAACATACAGTACCTGTTGCTTGGCCTGGCTTGTCAGTCACTTGTGATCTCACAGCTGTAGCTGTATGCAAACACCAATTGCAAAGAGGCATAAAAGCTACACTTCTGACCCTAAATACTAATTCACCAATCCCGTACGTTCTTTAACCATCTGTCTGTTTTTTTCTGTAACTCTTCCTTCCCTCACTAAACCACTGCTGCAAATAAATGCTGTATCTCTGAGCATTTACTAAACTTATCTTGCCTAAGTGTTCAAACACAAACACGTGTGCCTGACAAACATTTTTTATTTCATCACTTCTGGTATTGCTTGTGAAAGCAGCTCAATTTTTTTTACCAATAGCAACATGCTGTATATGTCTTCCCATTGACTAGCAATGCTTATTTAAAAACATTATAATCAAAATGCAGCAGAGTTTGTTAAAGTAATCTTTTTTATTAATCAACAGGAAAACACTGTACTGCTTCTTTATAATGAGCAGTACTTATGAAACAATGCCACTTCTTAATAAACATCAGATTGTGAAAGTACAGCACACAACATTTCACCATCAGCAGTGCTTGATAAAGTAATCGTTTTCTGGACAGGATGAAAATAATGTGTCAGATCTGATGAAGGCTTAAGAAGCTGAAAGCACTTATCTCAGCTGGGAATTTTTGTCTGTTTTACTGATAAGGAAAGTCCCTATCTGCACAAATATAATATATTTAAAAACAATCCCTCTGTGGTGGTATAGCTATATGTATAAATTATATAACAAGAAAAAAGGTTTAATGCTTTTAAGAGGTTTTCTTCAACCTACCTTAAGATCACACTTAAGCAAACTAACAAAGAGCTTAAGGAAACCATTAGGAAACTTAAAGCTGAATATGAATTAAAGATAGCCACTAAAACCAAAAATAACTGCAAATATTAATTTGTAATTAACTATGTCAGAAAGTTAAGAACAAATTCCCAACAATGTTCAGAGCTAGACTACAATAATACTATACTCTCTGACCCAAAGGAAATAGCTAATATCGTAGCTAACAAATATGATAGAAATTTTACTCTACCAACAGCTACAGCTATTGCACAAGTTCCACAATCCTAGCCAACCCTTTTAATTACCATTTAATAAACTCGCTCAGCTTTCTGCAAAAGTAAGAATACTTTATTTTTGGGACCTGTGTAATATACCAGGTTGCCTGATTATCAGATTACAAATATGGCCTTTGTGAACCTCTTTAATCTATGCCTGTCCACTGGTTACATTCCTGACGCCTGAAAACAGCCATTGTAATGCCATTACACAATGGTAGCCCAGCCATGAGCAGTGGTAACTATAGAGCCATTAGTCTCACTAGCCTCATTTATAAAGCTATAGAGCACATTATCTCAGACTTCATTAATCTGGACATTCACCATCTCTTAACCTTGAACCCTCAACAATTTGTTTTTTTCAAAGGAAGGTCCTACCTTTTTAACTTCATTCATTTCTTTAAAAAAGTAACTCAAATACTGGATAGTGGTTATGCAGTACATTTGGCATACCTAGACCTCCTGTGGTTAGACCAAGGATTTAAAGTGGAGATCAGAGCTCTGCAGTTGGGAAGTTATGAAATAAAGTCTGGGTGAGGAGCTTATTGTCTATGCTAGTTATACACTCAGAAAACATTTCAGAAATCTGTACTTTAAGAAGATCTGAAAGCATGTCTAGAAAATGTATACACACACACACACACACACACACACACACACACACACACACACACACACACACACACACACACACACTACTAATATTAAATCCAGAGTGTGGAGCTCTTTGTCCATGCAACTTAATCCTCATATAAAAGTTACATAAAGGTATACACACACACACACACACACACACACACACACACACACACACACACACGCACACGCACGCATGCACACGCACACGCACACACACACACACACACCTTGCACACACACACACACACACACACACACACACACACACACACACACACACACACACATTAGTAACATTAAATCCAGAGTGTGGAGCTCTTTGTCCATGCAACTTAACCCTCATATAAAAGTTACATAAAGGTATACACACACACACACACACACACACACACACACACACACACACACACACACACACACACACACACACACACACAAACACTCTGTCACTCTCTCTCACAGTGGTAACATAAAATTTGGAGTATGGAGCTCATTGTCTATAATACCTACCCTTCAGAAACCATTTTACAATTATTTACTTTAAGAACATCTGAAAGCATGTCTAGCAAACACCCCCCCCCCCACACACACACACACAATAACATAAACCATCATAATGCACAAATACACAATGTAATAGAAATATCTTTTTCATAATAAATTTCAAAGAATGTGCTTAAGTTACTCATTAACTTCACAGACAGACAGGAGACATGATACTGTGGGATTGTTTCCAATGACACACTGAAAAATAAAAAAAATATATTTATAACAGAGCCACAAAAGTGGTCAGAATAAGTGCATACACAAAGAACAAGACTAGTAAGCTGGCTCACAGACTATGAAACTGTGTTCATACCTAACTTTAAGTAATATATGTGCATGGATTTTTTTTCCCCACAGGAGGAAATTAAGAGAAAGTAAGAAGGCAGAAGAAAATGCATAAAAGTAACAAGAGTGTTAAGTCTTATAGCTCCTGATTAGTAGACAGTGGAGGAGCCATCACGGGCCATCGTCAGCACAGTTGATGTCACTGTAGTCACTGTATTCCGGTCTACTCAACTTGTAACCCTAGAAAATGAGTGGATCAAAGGGTCTCTCATTCTGGAGAATGAATAAAACTATAATATGGCCAGAGGAAGGGCTCAATGGTCAACAAAGGCTAAGAAAAGAAAAGAAAAAAATTGGACTTACTTGTACAACTAATTCTGATTAGGAAGGCCCAGTGAAATAGATGTACTGCATAGTCATCCAGAATTAAGATAACTTTAACTAATGTGAAGTAATTACAAAAACTATTGACATGAGTATACCAGCTATTAATAAAAGGCAAATTTAAAAAAGTAAATCTTTGCTAATATTATACAGCCACATGGTAGCAAGTTATACGGGCACAGTAGCTGGTCAGCAAAGGAAAACACAGAAAAACAACCAGTAGCCTGACTTGGGTGGACTAGCAACTCTATACTGGTGTATGAGAGGAAAGTAACTCTTTTGGATACAAGGAACGCAAATCATGAAACCCAACAATAAGTATTTTAGGTTGTGAGATCTGCAGTAGAAACTACCATTCCTTCTCCCAGGATCAGTGAGTTGATGGTGGGCACTCCATTCCCACCACCCAAACAACATCATATGCTGGCATAAATAAGACAAGAGTTAATGCTGGCACAGCTAAGTTAAAGGTGTGTGTGTGTGTGTGTGTGTGTGTGTGTGTGT